>NC_053494.1:76891480-77121480 GCF_905171775.1 Rana temporaria | reverse complement strand
CGGGGGCTTGTCCCAACGTGACAGCAGTACCCCCTGTAGCATCCTGGTGTGGAATTGGGCATACGTAACCGCCACCATCAGACCCAGAACTCTCATGCAGAATCACAGAGATGACCACTTCTGGGTCAACAACTGTTGCACTGCAGATTGCAGTGTCTGAAGTTTCTCCGTTAGGGGAAAAAACTCTTGCCTCGGCGGAATCCAGGACAAGTCCCAGGTATTCCAGTCCCTGAGACGGAATCAACACTGACTTCTGGACAATACAGAAGCCAGCCGAACTCTTGGAGAGTCTGACACATAATAAACACGTCCACTACTAATTTTGAGTCCGAAGAAGCTCGTAGGAGAATGTCGACCAGATATCCCACAAAAACAAACCCCCGCTGTCACAGCAGGGCCAGCATCGGGACGAGCACCTTGGTGAAAACCCGTGGTGCCGACACCAAGCCGAACAGGAGGGCCACAATTAAAAATGGTCCTCCCCGACCACAAAACACAGAAATCACTGGTGCTTTGAGCATATGGGAACATGCATGGTACGCGTTCATGACATCCAAGGACGACCTTGATGGGGTGCCGCTATTACACCATCCTGAATTTTTGCATTTTAACAAAAAACAATGGAGGGCCTCGAGGTCCAGGATGGGACGGACCCCATCCTTCCTGGGGACTACAAACAGACTGGAGTAAAACCCCTGAGACCGTTCCATCGAGGGAACTGGCACAATCACTCCCCTGACCAGAAGATCCTGGACAGCCCCTGACAGAGCGAACCGGAGGAAGCCAGAGGTTAGAGGGAAAAAACCTGTTCGGTAGATAAGAGAAACTCTATCTTGTACCCCGAGGAAACTACTTCGCAACCCCAACGGACGGAGAGGAGAATCTCCACCGAGCCGTGAAGCCGGTCCCCCACCCGAGACACGGGCGGGAGCAGACCTTCAGGCGGAAGCAGGAATATCCGCAGACGTGTTGGGCTTGCGGCACCAGGTGCGCTACAGCGGGGGTCTTAGCACCTTGCAAACCTCCCCCACTGCACAGGGCGGGCAAAAAAAAATGCTTGGGGGTAGTAAAGGAGGGCCCTTGCTCAAGGCGGGGCCCCTAGCCTTTCCCAGACCGTGGGAACAGTGTGCCTTTACCACCCGTGGCATCCTTAATGATGCCATACCTGGATACCCCAAAAGACCGTTCACCCTCAAAGGGTAAATCCACCAAGGCCTTCTTTGAGGACCAGTCCGTAGACCAGCACTTCAGCCACACAAGGCGGCGCAGTACCACTGCATAGGCAGAAACCCTGGGAAGCAAGAGCGTAACCAGGACCGACTCAGACACATTTTTGACCCAGAACTAATTGTTCAGCCATGTCCGTGCAGGTCTCGGAAGCATCCAGCCCCTGCAGCAAAAAAACGTTGCCCGTGCAGTCAGAGTCTGCGACACCAGAGCCCCGGCCAAAACCGGTCTCACAGTCGAACCCCCTACCGCGAAGATGGAGCGGGCCACAGCCTCCATTCCCCCATCCGCGGGGTCCTCAAAGGCAGGAGCCCCACCCACATGGTGGCTAGCTCACCTGGACACGGGAGGGTCCACGGACGGAGGAGAGACCCACTTTACTAAAAAGGTCCTCCACAAAGGGAGAACGGGTTGCAAGCAAAAACTGTCTGCGGCGTATCCCATTCCTTACTGTCCCAAAAAAAGGAACACAAGGAAAGCATAGTCAGTGCGTGGCGGTTTGCGGGACCCAAAAAGGACTGGCACAGCAGGTGCCCCCGCCCCATCCTCAAGTACAGAGTATCACGCCTGCAGAAAAAAATAGCTCCAACATTTCCAAACAGCAACCGACCCTGATTCCGAGTCGCTCTCACTGTGCGCGTGGGTTAAGCCTGCATCATCTGACAATACAGTGTCAGAGATATCCCCAGAAGCAGGCCAGGGAGGGGGGCGCTAATATACCCCCCATCCGGCCACCAGTCGCTTCAAACTGGCAAGAAAAAAAGGTCACAGACATTGCATAGCAGATGTGGCAGGGGGAGGGGCAGCAAGGGTTAACACAGGCTTACAGGGGAAGAAGTACCTGTCCAGGCCTCCCAATGCCCCCCCCCCCGCTGTGTCACCTAACAGCAAAGCAGAGTCACCCACGGTCACCTCCCAGCCTTACAGAGTATGAGGGCCCCCAGGGAAACTCACCACCTCACCCAGGTGCTGCGCGGTCTGAGAGAAGCCCAAGTGTGCAGAGAAGTCAGCTGTGCTGCGTCTGGTAGATTTGTGTCATGTCTGCAGTGCTAAAGCGGCCACACGATTTCCAAGATGGCCGCCGGATCTGTAAAAAACAGTCCTGGACCACTAGAAAATGGCCGCCGAGCTATGTAAAGCTGGACTCCTGCAAAATGGCGGCTGTTGCGCATTTAAAAAGACAGTGACACAGCAAAAACACAGTACAGCACAAAGTCACCATAGTACACAAAAAGGCCCTGTAGTGAACACCACATGCCCCTGCAGTGAACACACTCAGCCCCCGCTATGCACACAAGCCCAAGTGTATCAGAGACCCCAGAAAAAAAAACCCTCTCAGCCGCTACCCAAATGGGAAAGGAGGGAGAGGAATAAGGGAGAGAGGAAAGCAGGGCAAGCCCTCAGTCGACCTCCCAGGGGAAAATTCCAGCCAGACCACTTACCTGAGCAAGGGGCCACTACTTACCCGTCCTCCGACCACCGGCTGGAGGTATACCCTAGACAGAGCCAACGTCCGCTAAACGGCATGGCTGTCGGCCAGACACACTGTGACAAAGCCATAAAAGACCGGTCATATGTGTGCCCTAGAACAAGATGTTCCCCGGCCGCCCCTGGAGCAACGGGGCCCGTCGTGGACGTCCCAAAGCTGAGCACACGCTCGATGGCTGAACATGGGGGGACTACAAGAGTCAAGACCCAGCCTGTCACCCAGTCGGCTGTTGATAGAAGAATCACAGGATTCAAAAATGCATGAACAAAATAATAAAAAAGCGAGAAAAATCGCAAGAAAAAAAATCTCCAGAGTACAGGACTCCAGAAGTGCCTGACCTCTCCTGTCGTTAGGCAGGAAAAAACTAAGGCTGCTAGAGCTGGGTGTGGGTTATACACGGGGGGCCACGCCCCCTGGGAGGAGCTGCACTGAGGAATGTGTTAACACTTAAAGTGCTTTTTTTCTGCCTAAACTCTGCTAAAGGGAAGTGGATATAACCCTACTGTCAAAGGATGCTGTGTCCGTCCATGAACAGAAGAGAAATAGGATTTTATACTCACCGTAAAATCCTTTTCTCTGAGTTCATGGACGGACACAGCCTTAAATCTTGACAAAGTGGGTATTAGCCTTCCTTTAGGAGTGACTAGGCAGAAACGTGTTAACTTCAAAGCTGAACAGCCCCGCCCAGGGGGCGGTCCTACTGGCTATATGCCCTCAGCCTGCACCAAGCAGCTCAGTACATAACAAGCAGTACAAACTTAAAAAACAAAAAAAAGAAGAAGAGGAGTGGGTGCTGTGTCCGTCCATGAACTCAGAGAAAAGTATTTTACGGTGAGTATAAAAAACTATTTTCCCTTTTGTTCATGGACGGACACAGCCTTAATCTTGACAAAGTGGGAAGTCCCAAAGCAGTGTCAAAATGAGGTTTGTGAACAGCATAAAATTAAACTTCAGCCCAAAACAAAACAGAGCTCCTCAACTGAGGAGTTAGAACTCTAAACAGCCACCTGCAAAACTTTGCGGCCGAAGAAGCATCCGAAGATGCACTCACATCAACTTGTAAAGTTTAGTGAAAGTGTGACTGGGCGACCAGGTCTCCACCTTACACCCTGGGAAACAGACGCTTGATGCGAGAAAGTCCAAGAAGCACCATTGGCCTGGTTGAATGCATCGTGCCAGGGAGGCACCCGACCCTTTATGGCAGGGGTCCTCAAACTACGGCCCGCGGGCCACATGCGGCCCGTGGAGGACATTTAACCGGCCCACCCCACCCTGACAAGCAACGCCGGTTACACGGCAGGTTGTAACACAGCGATCCAGCTGTGTCACGGAGATCACAGTGTTCTGTCTATCACACGAGCTGGTCTAGGAGGAGGAGGGTGGGACATTTATCATAGCGTGACAGAACTGTTACCAACACTGTGAGCTTCGTGACTCAGCGGGACCATGACACAGCGGGTTCGTGACACAGCGGGACCGTGACAGCAGTTTGGCACAGTAAGGAGTAAGGCTGTGAGGGGCTTACGATGGTGAGGTGAGGGAGGGAGGGGGGCTTGCGATGGTGAGGGGGGCTGATGATGATGAAATGATGATGTAATGATTATGATGGTGGGGGGCGGGGGGATGATGATGATTAAATGATGATGTAATGATGATGATGATGATGGTGGGGGGGGGGCCCTGATGATGATGAAATGATGATTTAATGATGATGAAGATGGTGGGGGGTTTGCAATGAGGGGCTGATGATGGTGAGGGGGGGGGGGGGGTGTTGCAATGAGTGGCTGATGATGATGATGTAATGATGAAGGGGGGGCTTGCAATGATCTTGATCGGCTTGCAATTAATGATTGTGAGGGGGGCTTGCAATGAGGGACATACAATGATGGCGAGGGGGGGCTTGCAATGAGGGGATGATGATGATGATGATGATGATGATGATGATGATGTAATGATGATGGTGAGGTGGGGGGGCTTGCAATGATCATGATCGGTTTTCAATTAATGATTGTGAGGGGGGGCTTGCAATGAGGGGCTTATAATGATGAAGGGGGAGGGTTGCAATGATCGTGAGGGGCTTGCAATGGTGAGGGAGGGGCTTGAAATGGCTTGAATTTGAAATGGTAGTGAGGGGGGCTTGCAATGATGGTCTGAAATGATGGTGAGGGTGGGCTTGCAATGATGGTCTGAAATGACGGTGAGGGTGGCTTGCAATGATGGTCTGAAATTACGGTGAGGGGGGCTTGCAATGATGGTCTGAAATGACTGTGAGGGGGGCTTGCAATGATGGCTTGAAATGACGGTGAGGGTGGGCTTGCAATGATGGCTTGAAATGACGGTGAGGGTGGGCTTGCAATGCTGGCTTGAAATGACGGTGAGGGTGGGCTTCCAATGATGGCTTGAAATGACGGTGAGGGTGGGCTTGCAATGATGGCTTGTTCTTCATTTTAAATATTGTATTTGTTCCCATTTTGTTTTTTCACTTCAAAATAACATATGTGCAGTGTGCATAGGAAACTGTTCATAGTTTTTTTATAGTCCGGCCCTCTAACGGTCTGAGGGACAGTGAACCGGCCCCCTGTTTAAAAAGTTTGAGGACCCCTGCTTTATGGTGTAAGCCTGATCACGATCTGTCGGATCCACCTTCAAATAGTGGACGAGATCGATGGGCCCTTCTTGGGACCAGCCACCAAAACAAACAGTGAGTCTGAACTCCGGAACAAAGCAGTAACAGACAAGTATACTCGGAGCTCAGACAACGTCCAAGGAATGCCACGTCGTTTCCTTAGGATTCGACGGATGAGGACACAAGGATGGCAGTACAATGTCTTCCTTGAGATGGAAGGTCGAAATGACCTTAGGAAGAAAAGAAGGCTGCGGCCACAGCACCACCTTATCCTTGTGGAAGATCAGATAGGGAGCTTTTAATGACAAGGCTGCCAGCTCAGAACCCGTCTTAACTGACATAACAGCCACCAAACCGACCACTTTCTGAGAAAGGGTCAAGGGAACCTCCCTAATGTTCTCAAACTGTTTTCTGAGGCACCAAGAGGTCATTCCGTTAAGGACATTGACTGTAAAGCAGGATGTCGTATGGGACCTTGCAACAGCAGGTACTCTCGTAGCGGTAGACGCCAATGGACGTCTGCTATTCAAACCCCCACGGAGAAAGTGGAGGACGGACCGGATGTACAAATGTTATTACTAGAGAGTGAGCCGCCAGGGGTCTTGGGAAAAAAAAAAAAAAAAAGACAGCCAAGACAGATATCTGCCCCCTGATTGTACTTAAAGCTAATTTTTGGTCCGCCCCACGCTGTTAGAACAGCAGGACTCTGGGAATCAAATAAGCATGAGGATTTCCTCACGAATGGCTATGTAGGTCTTCCAAGTGCGATAGTAAATCTTCCTGGAGGACGATTTCCGAGCACTCCTCATGGTAGAGATCAGAGTCTGACACCCCCCACCGGTCTCTTAGCACCTGGCTCTCAATAGCCCAGCCGTTAAGCCAGTGACTGTAAAACAGGAGGGCGTATGGAACCTTGAGACATCAGGTCCTTTCTGGCAGTAGACGCCAAGGAACGTCTGCTACTAGACGCACTAGGCTGGCGTACCACGGAGCAATTAGGATCATTGGAATCCCCTCCGTCTTCACTCTGCGAAGCAGATGAGGAAGGAGCTTTAGAGGGGGGAAGGCATAGATTAGCCGGTATTGACTCCACAGTGCTACTAACGCATCAGTCGCGTCTGCACATGGGTCTCTTGACCTGGCCACAAACCTCAATACCTTCTGATTGAGTCGAGATGCCAGGAGATCTATGTCTGGTGTGCCCCATCTTGGGCAAATGATCTGAAACACATCCGGGTGCAGAGACCATTCTCCTTGGTCCAGCATCTGGCGACTCAGGTAGTCCGCCTGCCAGTTTTCCGTGCCCGAAATGTATATGGCCGACAGGGCCAGTACGCTCCTTTCTGCCCACCTTAGGGTGTGAGCGACCTCTGACGCTGCAGCCAAGCTTATTCTTTCTTGATGGTTGACATATGCCACAACCGTGGCGTTTGTCCGACTGGATCCTGACTGGACGCCCTTGTAGCCTCAGACCATATGAAGAGGCACAGCCTGATCGCCTGAAGTTCCAGGACATTGATCGGCAAGTGGGAATCCTACAGAGACCAGCGACTCTGGGTCGACTGAACTCCCCAGACTCCCCCCCCCCATCCGGTAAGGCTGGCGTCCGTCGGGATGACTATCCAGTGAAAGGGATGGAACGACTTCCCGGACAGAAGTGCTGGTGAGGTCAGCCACCAAACAAGGGAGGTCCTGACAAGGTGGCTCATCCGGATTTGATAATGCAGGGATGATGGGCACTTCTCCCATCTTGACAGAATTTCCTTCGGTAGCACTCGTGTGTGAGATTGCGCATATGGTACCGCCTTGAACAAGGCCACCATGAGGCCCAGGACTCACATGCAATAGCGGAGCGACGACCATTTCTGGGATGTCAACTGCTGCACCGAAGCCCGAAGGGTCTGCAACTTTTGCGCAGGGAAAAAACCCTTGCCTCTGAGGAGTTCAGAATCAGCCCCAGATATACTAGGCGTTGAGTGGGTACCATTACTAACTTCTGAGTGTTCAGTACCCAACCAAAGTGTCGGAGGGTTTGACAGGTTATAGACACGTTCACCTCTATTTCTGAGTTTGAAGCGGCTCTCAGAAGGTCGTCCAATTAGCCCACGATAGCGATGCCACGTTGTCTTAGTAGGGCGAGAATTGGGGCAAGCACCATGGTGAACACCCTTGGCAACGATGCCAGGCCATAGGGGAGAGCGACAAATTGATAGTGGTCTTCCCTGACCGCAAAACGCAGATATCTCTGATGCTTTGTGCATATGGGGACATGTAAATAGGCATCCCTGATGTCCAAGGATGCCAGAAAGTCTGCCGGCTGGAGGGCAGTGACGACCGAGTGAACCGATTCCATCTGGAATCTTTGTACCTCCACAAAGCAATTGAAGGCCCCCCGAGGTCAAGAATTGGGCGAACGCCCTCCTTCTTTGGTACTATGAACAGATTTGAGTAAAACCCCTGAAACTGTTCCTGTACTGGTACAGGGATAACCACACCACGTTTCAGCAGGTCTTGAACTGCCCCAAATAGGGCCTCCCGACGGGTCGGTTGTAGCTGGAGGTTGGAGGGAAAAAATCTGTTTGGTGGGCCTTCAGGAAAAAACTCAAGACCCACCTATTCTGAAGGCCAAATTAGAAGGAAATGGATACCAAGCGCCTTGAGGAGATTCAGTTCGCATGTGTAGCGCTTTACAAGTTTCATTCATTCATTCATTCATTCATTCAAGATAGAAATTCTAATCTTGTACCCTGAAGAGACAACCTCGCAACACCACCGGTCGGGGACCTGAGATGTCCACCGCAAATTCGCAAAGACATCCCCCACCCGAGAGATAGGTGGGGGCAAACCTTCATGTGGACGTAGCTTTGTCTGCAGGTTTGTTGGGTTTGCGAAACCAGGGATGTCTCTGTCCCTGAGCAGGCACTTTATCGGCCTGAGGTCTTACCTGCCGCGTACGAAAAAAAAAAAAACACTTGTGTGCCGTGAAGAAGAGCCCTTGTCTGCGGCATGGCTCCTTCCCTTTTTGGACTGTGGGAGCAATGTGCCCTTACCTACTGTGGCATCTTTAATTAGGTCTTCCAGGGAAGCTCCAAAAAGTCTGTCGCCCTTAAAGGGCAAGTCCATCAGGGCCTTCTTGGAAGATTGGTTAAAGATTTGGTCCTCGGACCAAAGTAGATGGCGCAACACCACTGCCTGACTTGAAGCCCTTGGCCAGCAGAGGAATAGTGTCCAAGGCCGATTCACAAACTAATTTTAGGCCTTGTACCAGTTGGTCAGCCAGACCTACCTCGTTCGGGGAGCCTGACATGCTTGTAACCAATTGAGCAGCATATTTGCCCATTCTGTGAGTGTCTGAGACACCAGGGCCCCAACTATGGTTGGGCGTACAGCCGAACCTACTACCGTGTATAGGTTGCGGGTGATCGCCTCAGCCTTCTTGTCCACAGGGTCCTTGACGGCGGGAGCCCCCTCCACCAGTACGGTGGTTAGCTTGTTTAGTCTGGACACAGGAGGGTCCACTATGGGGGCGAATCCATCTTTTCAAGAAACTCTTCAAGAGGGTAACGCAATGCCAGATTTTTAGGGACTGAAAAAAAACATCTGTGGGTTTGTCCCACTCCTTGTATAAAAGTTTGTCTAAATAAGACACACAAGGAAACACCTTAGCAGTGCGGGTCGCCTTACGGAACCCAAAAGGGACCGGCGCTTCTGTAGACCCCTCTATTTTTAGAGTATCTCGCACTGCGGTGATAAGGTCACTTACCAGAGTAATTGCAAGAGTAATTGCAAGCTCAGGTGTTAGAGGGGAAAAAGCATCTGCTTCCAATGCCATGCTGACCCTCACGCCTGACACAGGGACTTCAAGGCAAGGCACAGTAACCCACTCTCCGAGCTGCAGCAGAGACGAGAGGTTCCCACTTAGAGGATTCGCCACCCTGGAACAGTAGTATGCTGCCGTCCACCACTTAGTAGAGCTGCTTCCTTGTCAGATTTGCAGTCTGACCCTTCAGCAGCGTGTCTGTCAGTCTATGCCGTTTAAGTGCTGTCTGATGGAAAAATGGCCGCCGAGCGGCCACTAGAGGCCAATAACTATCGCGGGCCACAAGAACATGGCCGCCGAGCGGCAGCTAGAAGCGGAAGATAGAGGCCAAATACAGCGCGACCACAAGAACATGGCCGCCAGTGCAGATCGAGCAATACAGCATGGATCACAGGAAAAATAGTCGCCGACAGCATGGAGCAGGACACACAGGTAAGCAAAATCTCTAAGTAGCTTATAACAATGCTTTAGCGGAAGTATATGCATAGTTCCCCAGGTGAAGCCCTCCCCAGGTGAACCCCCGCCCCAGCAGCTAGCTCAGAGAGCCTAGGGAGGAGGGAAGGAAGGGAGGGGAGAAGGGAAGAATAGAGCCCTTTACTCACCTCTCCAGGGATGCCCAGCTCTATCTTATTGTCGAAGCAGGGGATTACTACTTACCCTTCCTGAGGATTGTGCTGGAAGCATCCTAGACAGACATCTCCCGCATGGTGAGGGAGGCGACTGTCGGCCAGGCTGCTGCGACTCGGTCCTATAGACCGGTCATATGAATGCCCTAGAGTGTATAGCTCACTGGCCACCCGTATAGCGATAGGCCCATCGCGGACGACCCAGTGCGTAGCTATGGTCGGCACACGCTCTATGCCCAAAACTGGGGGGACTACAAGGATCTGGGATTCAGCCTGTTGCCCAGTCGGCAGTTGATCGAAGATCACAGGAAAACATTTTTATAAAAAAAATCCAAAGTAGATTTGAAATAAAGCCTCCTGGCCTACAGGCCCGAAGGGAGCCATGTCTTCTCCTCAACTAGGCAGAAAAAAAACTGAGCTGCTTGGTGCAGGCTGAGGGGATATAGCCAGTAGGACCGCCCTCTGGGCGGGGCTGTTCAGCTTTGAAGTTGTTAACACTTTCTGCCTAGTCACTCCTAAAGGAAGGCCAATACCCACTTTGTCAAGATTAAGGCTGTGTCCGTCCATGAACGAAAGAAAAAAATGCTTGAGCAAAGCACGGTGACGTACAACGGCACTAAAAAAGGTCCATTTGGATGGCACTGCTTTGGGCTGCTTTTGCAGATTTCGTGTTCGTAAAAGTTTGGTGAGAGACTATTCGTGCTTTTCAGTCTTCGTGCTTCAGTCTGTTACAGCGTGACGAATGTGCTACCTCTATTACAAATGCTAGTTTTACTAGTTTTTAACTTGCTTCTGAGCATGCGCGTTTTTTTTCCCCCATCGTTAAAGCCTACACACGACTTTTTCACAACGTGAAAAACTATGAGAAAAATTAGAGCATGTGCTAAATTTTTAATGGCCATTTTTCACGTCGAGAAAAATGCTCTGGGGCCTACACAAAGTCGTTGCATTTTTCAAGTCACAAAAATGTGTACGTGGCATAAGAGCCTTGTCCTTGACCTGCACCAGTGGCTGAAATAGAGACCTTTATCTGAGGGCTGGAATGCACGCCACAGCAGTGATCATCTATCATATATATTTATGCCCAAAACATTTTTTATTGCTGCAAGTATGTTTGCCTTTTATAACCCAGTAATAGAATTTAACCAGCAACAATCTTACCCTGACAAATAAGTGCAGTGATATATTACGCTTCTGAAATGCCTGCCAAATTTGGAACCTGAGCAGAATCTGTTAAATCATCAGGTTTGCCCCTCATTGTGTAAGCCTGCTGGCCCATGACAATGCGCAAGTGTGCCCCTGTCAACTCATGACCGTGTGCCAATCAACAAAAATAACTGGAAATAAACAGACACTGCAAAGAGGTAAGATGAATAGGGGTGGAATGAAAGAATGAGAAGGAGAACAGAGAAAGAAGATAATGTTGTAAAGCTAATAAAGTTGAAATATGCTTTGTTGGGATTAATGCAAGAACCCTCTAGTCCGGTGCTTCTGACAGGAAACAGGAAGTGCCCTTTACTTTTTACATTGTACATGATCCACCATTTGTTTTTGCAATATTAACATTTTCATAAATAAAAAGTCAGCTTCCATATATACTTACAAAGAGAGGTCTCATGATTTATATTCTCAAACAGCATATTCAGTGTCTGAAGAAGCTGCCCACAAACATAACGACCGGACTTCTGTCGTAAGATGTTTAGAAAGAACACAAACATATTCTTTTCAAGAAAGAAGCTGTAAAAGTAGAGATTGCAAGCACATTTAATAGATGAAACTGTTACCCTTCATAATTCAAAGCAGCACAAAATTACTGAGGGTGCACGATTTCAGACTTGGGCTGATTTCACACTAAAAGCACCCCGGCGTCGGCGGTAAAACTATTTTTTTGCGGTGCTTTGCCGGCAGTGCTGGCCATTGATTTGAATGGTCAGGGGCGCTTTAGGAGCAGAGAGTTCACCAGTCATTTTTTTGAGGTCTAGCAGAGTGCAGACCCAGTGCGCAGGGGCGCACCGGGATACGCACACAACGTCATTACGCCTCCGCGCACTGGGCCTATACAGTTTGACCGCCTCCCTCTCCTCGACAATCAGACAGACATGCCACCCACCCACAGCAAGGTGCCAGGCCAGCCAGCACCCACAGCAAGATGCAGGCCAGCAGCAACCCACCACAAGATGCCAGCCAGCAACCACCTACAGAAATGTGCCAGCCTTATACCCGACGCTATAAAAACCTGGCGGCAAACCTAAAAAAAATATAACTGGCTACCTAGCGGCACCAGCCGCTAGGTAGCTGCTGGCTGGCAAGATGCCAGCCAGCAGCCACCCACAGCAAGGTGCCAGCCAGTAGCCACCCACAAGATGCCAGCCAGTAGCCACCCACAACAAGATGCCAGCCAGCAAGCCCACCCACAACAAGATGCCAGCCAGCAAGCACACCCACAGCAAGATGCCAGCCATTTTTTTTTTTTTCTTTAAAGGATTTATAATTTTTGCAAGAACAAGTACAAAACATTAGCCACAATGGCCCATAGGCCACATACAAATTACTATATACACTTCTGTAGCATTTGACTCCTTGTACGACTCCAGCCCCTTTACCTAGCGATAACGTAACAATGTAAGACCTCTATTCACATATAACAGTTGAATGAGAGAGTGAATCATTCTTATGCTCCCGAAACATAGCCCCCTATCTGTTTTATACCTGCAACAGAGCATGTATATGAACTTAAAGAGAAAAAGTAATACAGCGCTAACAGGGAAGTGTATATACCAAAAATAAATAAATCAGCTGCAGCTTAAAAAAACGTGGAAAAATACATTGAAAAAAAGGACATATAAAAAAGACATAAAAAGATATATATCAAGCTGCGCTACAATACAAAACTTGCATAGCGTAATACAGTAAAACCCAAAATATTTATTTAAACAAGGATGTGCACTTACAAACTGTCGTTTAAAAGAAGCGCATTAACGAACGTTCGTATGAAGAAGTCGGCCGGCATACGATCGCCCGTCCTTTGCGATGACGTCAGCATGTCTATCCTGAATTTTCTAATTTCACCTTTTCACTAGTAATTGACTGATTTCAACCACTAACAATTATTGTTGTTAATTTTAGTTATTGTATTGTAGTGCAGCTTGATAGTAATATATATATATATATATATATATATATATATATATATATATATATATATATATATATATATATATATATATATATATATATATATATATATATATATATATATATGTATATGTATGTATGTATATGACCTTGCCCCCTGAACTACTCATATTGAAAGAAAGCCATTATTATTCCATTCAGTATCTACACGGGTTCAATTTAACAGATTATCCATCCCAAGTATGACCAAGTATGTAGTTTCGCTATCCAACAACCCCACACTTTTGTCAAATGTTTGTGGTATGCCCGCCCCTGCTAGTATAGGTAGCCTTGTTTAAGGAAGCGACCTGGTTAGCTGAGGCTTTCCATGCTGAAATGGATGGAGGGGTAGACTTTTTCCCATGATAGTACCATCACTTTCCTAGCATAGTAAATAAGAATTGTCAGAGTACGTGTCACTCATTTTGGAGCTAGATAATCAACCAATCCCAAAAGACACACTCCCACCATTGGCTGTACATGAATGGTGGTAACCTCCTAGATACACTCAGTGACCACCCACCAAAACACTTGGATGGCTGTACAGTTCCAAAATATATGCAAGAAATCTGCAGTGGGGGGGGGGGGGGGGCAGTACACCACCAGCAACAGGGCGAGGGAACATTTTAGCTAGTCAAGCTGGAGTAATACGATGTAAAAAAGTAAAAGTAAAATTGAATGAGCTGATCTCTGGCTGACACCAATCTAGTGAAGTTAATATCCCATATATCATCATCATATATCCCAGTTGTCCCCATCCATCTGGGGGAACACTGCCTCCCACGCCGAAAGAAAGAAGAAAAAGAAGAAAAAATAAAAAGAAGCCCGGGCACCCCCCGCCGAAGACGTCGAATGAGAAGCCCGGGACGGGGGCACTGTAAAAGAGCTAAAGAAGAAAGCGCCCCCCCCCCCAGAAGACATCGAAGAAGCAGCCCCCACTCATAAAAGCTAAAGAAGAGAGGGGGGCCCCCGGAGCTGACTAGTAAATTACTTTAATAACCCTGTGTCGTGTTTTTTTAAACTTTTTTTTCCGCCAGGTGAATAGGTAGGGGTACGATGTACCCCATACTCATTCACCCAGGGTGGGGGCTGGCATCTGGGGGCCCCCTTATTATAGGGGCTCCTGGATTCCGATAAGCTCCCCTCCCGCAGACCCCGACAACCAACGGCCAGGGTTGTCAGGAAGAGGCCCTGTCCTCATCAACATGGGGACAGGTGCTTTGGGGTGGGGGGGCCACAGGGCGCCCCCCTACCCCAAAGCACCGACCCCCCCATGTTGAGGGCATGCGGCCTGGCCCGGTTAATGAAGGGGGGGGCGCTCGCTCGTCCCCACCCTTTTCCTGACTGGCCGGCTGCTCAGATACAGGTCTGGTATGGATTTTGGGGGGGGGGAACCCCACGCTGTTTTTTCAGCGTACGGGGTGTCTCCTTAAAATCCATAGCAGATCCAAAGGGCCTGGTATGCTCCTGTAGGGGGAACCCATGCCGTTTTTTTTATTTGAAATTTGGCATGGAGTTCCCCCTCAAGATTCATACCAAACGCAGTGCTTAGCATTGGCAGGGATCCAAGTCGGATCCCCGTTCAATATCGTGCCGCGGCTAAATGCAACCGTAGCTAAAATCACTGTACAAATGCAGCTGATCACTGTGCCTGGAGTCTTGAATTCCAGCAAAACATAAACATGCTTTTAGCTGCGGCAAAACAGCCATTCGTCTGAAAGGGGCCTTAGAGTTTCCTGTTTGCCACTATATCTTTCAGGGTCCTAATACCATATTTAGTCCAAATGATTGGATCGGGGTACTCAAGGCAGTGTGTCAGGTTGGGATTCTTCACCAACGGTGTGTGAGGGGAGATCGCTGAATCGCTAATATCCACGCCCTGCCAGTTGCACGCATGGATACTGTAACATTATATGGAGACATATTTCCAAATTGCAATAGATGTGTTAGTGCCTCATAAAAGCCGACGATAGCCACCTCCAGTGTATTAGCGGTATCGTCTTCAGGTAGACTAAACCACCTATGAGCAATTTTGTTGTGGCTGGAAACAATACCTGTGTGTTCTTGTGGTCTGTGGACCTCAAGTCACTTTGGGGTGGGGCCAGAGTAGTGCAGGGACTTCTTTGAAGTCGCTGAGACTTGGGGTCGCACAGATGTCATGCAACTTTGCAGTACCAAATCGCATGATAAGGCGCACTATTGGACTTCAAGCCTTAGGTTTAATTTTTGGCCCTTTTTAGCTCAATATGTGCTCTGTTTTGCATCAACCTTCGTAAGCCCAACGATTTACTCTTCCCAAATCCATAGAAAATAATTTATCTCGAATCCAGCATCAGGTTCTGACCAATATTACCTCAAAAGGTCAAATTAATTATTAAGCCATCGGATAAGGGAGGCAACGTGGTCGTCATGGACAAAGTTCAATACATAACAATGTGTAACAAAATTTTGAACAAGGAGTGGTATAGGATAGTACCTTATGAGAATCTTACAGAAGCCAGGCCCCAATACCTTTCTATTATTACAGATGCCTATCAACAAAATCTTATTGATAAAGACCTACGCGAGTATCTAGAAATCAAGTGGCCCATTACTCCAACATTCTATTCGTTGCCAAAAGTTCACAAAGATATCAAAAATCCCCCCGGACGCCCCATTAGATCGGGCATAGGTAGCCATACAGAAACAGCCAGTAAGTATGTCGATACACAACTACATGTTATGGGCCTACCATCTAAAAGCATGAGTCTTCAAACTACGGCCCTCCAGTTGTTCAGGAACTACAATTCCCATCATGCCTAGTCATGTCTGTGAATGTCAGTGTGTTACAATGCCTCATGGGATGTGTAGTTCAACAACAGCTGGAGGGCCGTAGTTTGAGGATCCCTGATCTAAAGGATACTCTGGAACTGTTGAAAGTTATCGAAGGAATTTTATATTTATCAAAGTTATGTAAAATTTGTTACTACATTGCTTGAGCATATCCTGACCACCAATATCTTCCTATTCAATGGCTCCACCTACCTCTAGGTACAGGGGGTTGTGATGGGGACTTTGTGTGCCCCATCGTATGCCAACCTGTACCTGGGGGGTTGGGAGAGAGCAATCTTTTCAGATGTAAAAGTGGGGGGTGTAATGGCGCTTACTGATGCAAAGCACCATGTGATAATAAATAAGTGATTAAATATAAATGTTTCACTCTAAATTCCTCACAAATTCCTTACACACCAACAACTAAGATGTAAAGGAAGGGAAATGTGAAAATAATGACATCCGGCAAATAGTGACTCAAATCGCAATTTGAGATCATAACATTGAAAAATGTGAAACAATTGTAAAAACTATTATATTGAAGTGAAAGAAATCCATGCAAACACTAATACAATAATAAAGTATATGTGAACCAAAAATGATCAATAAGTGCACTCAAATGTGCTAAAGATAGTTCAAAGTGTTCAAAGAAAAAAATCCATGCACAAAAAGTATTCCAAGTGAATAAAAAATGAATGATGAATAAATGAAATAAAAGAGCTTTGTGCAATAATTTCCACAAGGTGCAATATATAGAACAAAGTGCTAAATGCAAAAGTTTCCACAAAGTGCGATAGTGCTTGATATAAAGGTGATGCTGCAGTCCAATGCACGATCCCTCCGTGTGGTAGTGCAGATCAAATAAAATGAAAATACCAGCCTCTCACCTCAAGAAAGGCTAGTAGAGCCTATGTATTGTAATGGAGACCAGCAGATGGGTCAGGATAATCCAGGCTATTTCCAGCATCCGTCCACAGGTCATCCAGAGACGGCTCTCAATAAAAGCAGAATACGCACTCCATAGTGTAGTAAGTATAAGCAAGTTTAATAAAAGATCGTAACACTCACAGTTTAAAATTTTCTGTTACAGGAACACGAGTAACAAACAGCAGTAGCAGATCTCCGCTCTCGGCCGCGAGCGGAGATGACGTCACCGACGGCACTTCTCTGATTCCGGGCCGAGAGCGGAGATCTGCTACTGCTGTTTGTTACTCGTGTTCCTGTAACAGAAAATTTTAAACTGTGAGTGTTACGATCATTTATTATTGTATTAGTGTTGTATTAGTGTTTGCATGGATTTCTTTCACTTCAATATAATAGTTTTTACAATTGTTTCACATTTTTCAATGTTATGATCTCAAATTGCGATTTGAGTCACTATTTGCCGGATGTCATTATTTTCACATTTCCCTTCCTTTACATCTTAGGCCCCGTACACACGATAGAATCCATCCGCAGATAAATCCCAGCAAATGGGTTTCTGCGGATAGATCCTATGGTGTGTACACGCCAGCGGATCTGTTTCCGCGGAGAAATCTCCTCTGGGATGGATTCCAGCAGATCGGATATTTGCTGTGCTGCACAACAAATCCATCTGCTGGAATCCATTCCAACGGATGGATCCGCTCGTCTGTACAGACTTACCGGATCCATTCGTCCAAAGGGATTCCCCGCACGCGTCGTAATGATTTGACGCATGCGTGGAATTCCTTATATGACAGCGTCGCGCCCGTCGCCGCGTCATAATCGCGGCGACGGCGTGACACGTCATCGGCAGAGGATTTCCGCGCGGATTTCAATGCGATGGTGTGTACACTCCATCCCATCGAAATCAGCGGAAATCTTTGAGAGGATTTATCCGTGGAAACGGTCCGCTGGACCGTATCTGCGGATAAATCCTCTCGTGTGTACGGGGCCTTAGTTGTTGGTGTGTAAGGAATTTGTGAGGAATTTAGAGTGAAACATTTATATTTCATCACTTATTTATTATCACATGGTGCTTTGCATCAGTAAGCGCCATTACACCCCCCACTTTTACATATGTTGATTTGTGCAAGAGCACTTGTACAGTAGTGGCTGCTGCTTTTAGTATTGTTCTTAATTATTATTACATTATTTATTGATTATTTGTATCATCGCCCTTGGTTAGGTGTGGTCTTGCGCATTGGTTCCCCCTCTTTTACATAATCTTTTCAGATGACAGCGTCTCGATATACCTCTGCAACATTTTGTTGTGGCGGAGGTATATCGATGACGTGCTAGTCGTCTGGACTGGTACAGCAAATTAATTATCAGATTTTGTGCTGTATCTGTCTGTTAATGAATTCAACCTAAAATTCACTATCCAGTCAGATGCTAGGAGCATTCCTTTTCTAGATTTACGCCTCTTCCTGAAGGATGACGGGATGATATTTAGTAATCTGTATAGATCGGAAACGGCGGGCAATACTATTCTCAAGTTCTCATCCTCGCTCCCTACTACGCAGTATTCCCTTTAGCCAATACCTTCGGCTATGTCGTAACTGCGTTAGGGAGGAGGATTTTGAACAGAAAGGAAAAGCTCTCTACTCCCGATTGTTACAAAGGGGGTACAGCAAAAAGGTTTTGAAAAAAGCCTATGTTAAAGCTAAACAGAATACACTCCCGCATTACTATTCAAATCAAAAGTTCATGAACCCAATCCAGCCACTAAATTAATAACCACGTTTAGTACCCATCAGGACATTTTCCACCAATTGATCAGCAATAACTGGCATTTCTTATCAGAGGACCCTATCATCTCCAAATATGTAGCAGATAGACCAGAGATCGTATATAGAAGATCAAGATCGATCAGAGATGGCCTCATACATAGTCACCTCCCTCCCGATGCCCCAGCAACAGGGGCAGTGGGTGGTTGGGGGACATATAGATGTGGCCATTGCGATCAGTGTCCCTGGATACGGGAGGGTATTGGGTAACCTCTGCCCAGAGGGGGTTTTCATAAGGCCAGGATGTTTGCGAACTGTAGTACTATTGGAATAGTTTATCTGGCCACGTGTCGTTGTGGCCCATTTTACATTGGTAAAAACGAAACGTCCGTTTGCCAAAAGAATACAGGATCATCTATATCAGTGGTTCTCAACCTGGGGTCGAGACCCCTTTGGGGGTCGAATGATGATTTGCCAGGGGTCACCAAATCCTGGCCTGTTTCTGAAGCCAACACCGCTCTCCCAGCCTTTTCTCGGCCACCCAGCTGGGCTATTCCTAGAGCCCGCGGCTGCCCACTCAGCCTCGTTGCAGCCGCCCATTCAGTTCACGGCATGGCTGGGGGGCAGAGACTAGAAGTCAGCTGACTGGTGAGGAAAGTGAAGTGGGAGGGGCTGAAGGAGACTATCTCCTGATTTCAGCATAGGTATCACTGCTGCGAGACACCACTGTAGTACGGGTTCCACGCTACAAAAATAATTTTACTGTTAGGGGTCCCCACAATTTGTGAAATGTTATCAAGGGGTCATGACACTAGAGAGGTTGAGCACCACTGATCTATATTATTTGGACGCAGGTTTACTGTATACTCCGATCTGCAAACATGTTGGACTTAACCACAATTACGACCCCTGATATGGATTGTTTTTTGCCTTGAAAGTCATCCCAATGCCTGAAAGAGGATGCGATTTTGACAAAAAGATACTTCAACGTGAGGCTAAATGTTTTTTTGACCAATGAGCCACTTACCCACCAGGTCTTAATACATCATTATCCTTTATATAGGATCCCATAGGCGCCATTATGACCCCTGTGCTATATATCTGTTTTGTATATTTTTATTTCTAAGCTTATTTTTATCTTCATGCATATTTATTTTATTTCTAGTTTATTTTTTATTTAACTATTATAGTTGTAGTTTGTTCTTTGATTATCATATCTTTATTTGTTTTTCATTCTAGATGTGCTGCTATGTGTGATGTACGTTTTGCCTTATGCCATGCTTTTTATATCGAGGAACGGTATATTGCAGTCCTCCTAGGATGTACCTAGTACACGTTTGGGGACTTGCATTATGGTATACCAATTTATACACCGGTATACCATTTTACCAATATTATGACGATGTTATCGCCATATACATATACTTACCAGTGAATTGTATATTAATTTCTAAATTGTTGTATTTATTTTTATGAATTTATTTTGCATTATATGTTATGTGCTGTGCCGCCTGTTGTGGTCCCTTCGCCGTGGTGTGTGCGCAAATCACAGCTTACAATTTAGTGCGGCTATTTGTGTATCCCTGCGAAGATGGGAACTTCTCTTTTCCCTTATGCCTCGTCTACACCTTGTGGATGACGTAATGCGTGTGCACCGTGCGTTCTACGCGGCGCGCACTTCCGGGAATACACAGACCGGAAGTGATGTCGGGGGACAATTGACCCTTCACTTCTGAGATCAGCTGTATTTAAAATGGCGCCGACGGCTCCTCTGTCAGATGCCGTCTTTAGATCAACAGCACCAGCTCCTACCAGACACTCTTTCAAAGGCTTCATGCTGTTGGACTGTCCAGCTTGCCTGCAGGTTCGTTATGCGATCGTACAGGTATTTATCATTATCTTTCATCAGCTCTCAGCATTTAAAGCAAGAGTTCTCCCATAAATGTTTTTTTTTTAACTTCGATTCCCTTAGATTGATGCTCGTTGTGTCTAGGGGAATCGGCTAGTTGTTTTAAAACCCGAGCAGTACTTACCGTTGTAGAGGGCGATCTTCTCCGCCACTTCCGGGTATGGGTCTTCGGGACTGGGCGTTCCTTCTTGATTGACAGTCTTCCGACAGGCTTCCGACGGTCGCATCCATCGCGTCACGAGTAGCCGAAAGAAGCCAAACGTTGGTGCGGCCCTATACTGCGCCTGCGCACCGACGTTCGGCTACTTTCGGAAAATCGTGATGCGATGGATGCGACTGTCGGAAGACTGTCAATCAAGAAGGAACGCCCAGTCCCGCAGCCCATACCCGGAAGTGGCGGAGAAGATCGCTCTCTAAAAAGGTAAGTACAGGTTCGATTTTAAAACAACTAGCCGATTCCCCTAGACACAACGAGCATCACTCTAAGGGTAAAAACAGCATTTTAGCGGTGAACCTCCGCTTTAATGCCCTATACACATTTTTTGCCCTGGTCAACAAATGAGCAATTAGGAGTATTGTACTCGGTCATCATATTTTATAACACTAACCATCTAGGCCTTTTTGCCATTTTGTTACTCTTCTATATTATATACACCCTCTCCATTTTTAGTGGGGGGGGGGGGGTCCATCACCATATGGAATTCCTGTATTAAGCTAAATTTCCATTATATATTTTACAGCAATTTGGTACTAAATGCCTTGCCATCAGTGCCTATACTTATTTTTAGGTATGGGAAGAATAAAATTAAAAGAAAAATTATATTAAGACCCCAAGTGTCCAGTGTAGCCTATATAATTGACCATAGTCAACAGATCTGTATCTATCAATGGCTGCTCAAAATGATCCAATACCCGCACTTTTTAATCTTGTGGATCTGACTACGACCGGGTTTGCTGTGCTGCGCGTTCTTTCCTGGTGTCGGGACATACTGTGGACCGCACTTGATGTACCCAGTTTTTAGCAAATTAGGTGAGCACGGAGCAGTTCTTTCTGCCAAAAGTCTGCGGTTACTATATAATTGTGATGGATATATTGTATATTAATGACATTTTTTATGTTCTATACAGACCACACGACATTAAAGATGGGTGAAAGGCCCTGATGAAGCACAACTGTGCGAAACTTGTTGGCCATCTGCATCTCGCAATATTCTGTAACTACTGTGGTCTATATCAACACTTTGATATCTGTTTTTATGTTCGTTAATACATTTTGATATTTTTTCAAATATATGTGTGTTCACCTTTAAACAGTATTGGCCTCTCTCATTAAAATCTCTTACTATGGGAGAGATGCGTTTCTCATTCTCCTTTTTATTTTCATTGTCAATTGGGATTGTGAGACGGCATCATCTGTTTCTGAAAACAATCCGACCCCTTCTTTTTATACCCAACTATTTATAGTCTACTATTTTTCCATAATTCCTTCATCCTATTGCCTTTGGTCTGCTGACCGTTGTAGTTATACGGCTGCGGACATCATGCCCAGGAGAGTGTAGAGTGTTAACGATGCTCTTCCCCAGAGAACAACAGGCCAGTAGAAGGAGCTGTGAGCTCCAAGCGCGTAGCCTTTCATTCCACAGAGACCGTCCTTGCCCCGTTCCTCCTGCTGGTGATATTTCCTTTTCCGGTTCAAGCTGGACAGCCTGGAGCCGACTACTTCCTGGTTTTCCTGAATGTACAGGGATTCAGCACAACATCACACCAGAACCTTTCCCAGCTACCCGGATTGTGCGAGAAGCCTGTGGGATGCAGTAGAACTGCCAGGACTACATACTTATGATGAGCAAAACTCCCACTTATATATCTTGTAAGTTTTTGTGCAATAAATCTTACTGTTAATACTACACTTAGAGAGGCGCCTCCCTTGTTTCTTTTTATACGTTTTGCAGAGTTGCTGGACACACTCTGGAGGATGGCTGCCTCTTTTTAAATGACCCCCTTACCCTGGTTCAAATAAGGGGGTGTTTTTACCTAAAGACTGACTAATCAAATGTACATTATTACAAACTTAAGGCATTGCCTCCTGGAGCAGCATGCACAGAACACCCAGTTATAGGAGGGTGTGTACACTTATGTAACCACACTATTTTAGTTTATTTTTAATTCCCACCCTAAAATATTTTTTCAACTTAGGTGTACAGTTTATAGGTCACATTAAAAAAGGTGGAAAAAAGTTCTGAAGTTATTTAGCTTTGTCTATTTTTACATCACAGAAACCTGACATTTTAACAGGGGCTTCTAGACTTTTTATATCCTCTGTAGGTCTTAAACATTGGGTGGTTCAGTGTATATGTAATAAGCTGGAAGTGTGTTTTGCAACCTTTTTTCAGTCAAGGTACTCTTTAAAATTCTCTACAATCTCGAGGCACCCTTGTCTAAAAATGTAAAAAAAAATTAAACAAATAGTTTTACAAATTGCAGCAACATCCACACATGTTGGACACTCAACGTTAGAGGCGATTTATTCTTTCAAAGCAAATATTCCTATACTGACTAGTATTGCAATTTTTCTCTTCTCCCTTAGTTTTTCCTTGACTCAGCTAATGTGCTGGACAGATAGGGGCAAACAGAAGACTTCTTTCTGAAGGAGATTATTCACTGAATAGATTCCATGCAAAACTTTTTGTATCGGATGAGTGCATTTAAGGGTCTGAAGTTCAGGATTAGTCGGAATGTTTTCTGGACAGTATCTTTATTACAAAATACGTGAGTGTAAAAAACGCTCCCTTCAACTGGTACTAAACACCTCCTGATCCACCACTTCCCCAATTAGTGGCAAGGCCCAGGCTTTCCCTGGGTCTCTCTGCAGTCTCGTAGCAAGATATCTTAAGTGTGGGCTCCTGTGAAACTCCAGGGCATAGCCCTTTTTATGAGGTTTAGCACAGATGTGTTGGTCGTTACCGCGTCCCACTGTAGGAGATCTTCTCAATCTTCCTCCCACCGGAAATCTGGCATCAGTGGGGCTTTGGGTTCTGACTGGGAGAGTTAGAGAATACCTCCATTCCCTTCCCCCATATGACCTGACCAGGTGCTTCCTTTTGGGGACGAGAAGAAAAAAATAAAAAAATAAATAAAAAACAACCTTCAGAAAGCAATTTTTACCGGGGGAAAAGTTTAATTGCCAGCTGTTCTTTTCAGGGCAGCCTCCAGATCTGACCCAAAAAGTAGATTCTTCAAAAGGACGAGGATAAGCTGCCAAGGCACCCTAAAAACAGGACACACTTCGTTTACAAGCACACCAGCCGCAGTAGCACGTGCCTCTCTGGAACTGAGGAACCCACCACCTAGGGCTTCCGTAGTCCAGCCTATCCAGACCACCACTTAGAGGCACCATAATAAAACTGGTTGGCAGCCTACCTGTGCCTTGCTGCTGCCCGACTGCCACAGAGTGTCCTGGGAGGCAGCCTCCATGGTCCCCCTCTGCTCTGGTTCCTGCCACTAGACCCGATAGGCCAGAGATTGGCTGGGAAGTTGTGCACACAGCTTGGCCCGAAAGTCTCCACGCACGAGGATTGATGTCAATTCCAACAAAATAATAATGTCGCCGAGCAGCATTCGGTATGGCCGGAAGGAGACCATACAGTCCCCCACCCACCGAGCAAGACTTGCACTGCCAGGAATGTCTGTCACCACGCTGCTGACACTCACTGGGTACTGGAAAGTGTCAGGAACAGGTCTGACAGTACCCGCAGCCAATAAACTGGGTGAGGAATTGTAGAGTACACTCTGCCTTGCTGGTAAGACCCAGTCCACCCACAGAATGCTTCCAACCTCCCAGAGCAGCCACTAAGAGACAGAGTCCTCCCCAAAAAAAAAAAAAAAAAAAATCCTCAGGCATGCCTCCTTCAGCAGAGGAAACACAAAATGACTGCCCATGTTCCTGAGGGACTGCCTTTTAAAGCATTATGGTAATGCCTTTCCTAGGTCAATAGGAGGAGCTCCATCTCTCAAGGACTGTCCTGGAAGACAAATGGGGAAATAAAAGTACAGCTTATTCAGTAAATAAATGTGCTTAACCACTTAAGACCCGGACCTTTAGGCAGCTAAAGGACCCGGCCAGGTTTTGCGATTCGGCACTGCGTCGCTTTGACAATTGCGCGATGTGGCTCCCAAACAAAATTGGCGTCCTTTTTTTCCCAGAAATGGAGCTTTCTTTTGGTGGTATTTGAACACCTCTGTGGTTTTAATTTTTTTGCACTATAAAACAAAAATAGAGCGACAATTTTGAAAAAAAAAAATTTGTGACTGCGACATTATGGCGGACACTTGACAATTTTGACACATTTTTGGGACCATTGTCATTTTCACAGCAAAAAATGCATTTAAAATGCATTGTTTACTGTGAAAATGACAATTGCAGTTTGGGAGTTAACCACAAGGGGGCGCTGAAGGGGTTATGTGGGACCCAATATGTGTTTCTAACTGTAGGGGGGTGTGGCTGTAGGTGTGACGTCATCGATTGTGTATCCCTATAAAAAGGATCACACGATCGATGACTGCGCTACAGTGAAGAGGGGGAAGCTGTGTTTACACACAGCTCTCCCCATTCTTCAGATCCGGGGACCAATCGCGGGACTCCGTGGCGATCAGAGCCGCAGGTCCCGGTGCTTCGGATCGGGTTGCGCGCCCACGACCCACGGCTGGGCACTAGCAGAGGACATACCTGTATGTGCATGTGCCCAGCCGTGCCATTCTGCCGATGTAAATGTGCAGGAGGCGGTCCTTAAGCGGTTAAACATTTTTTTTACAAATGGAACAAAAAAAAGGTATGTATGCATGTATGCATGCATGTATGTATGTATGAATTAAAAATATATAGCAATGTTGGGGTTGTTTAGCTTCTGTGTAGAGCATACCAATGAGCAGAGTCCACGGCAGTTGTGTTTAAGGGCTTGTTGGGCCACTTTTAACCACTTAAGCCCCGGACCAATATGCAGCCTAAAGACCCAAGGGGTTTTTACAGTTCGGGACTGCGTCGCTTTAACAGACAATTGCGCGGTCGTGCGACGTGGCTCCCAAACAAAATTGGCGTCCTTTTTTCCCCACAAATAGAGCTTTCTTTTGGTGGTATTTGATCACATCTGCGGTTTTTAGTTTTTTGCGCTATAAACAAAAATAGAGCAACAATTTTGAAAAAAAAGCAATATTTTTTACTTTTTGCTGTAATAAATATCCCCCAAAAACATATATAAAAACATTTTTTTTCCTCAGTTTAGGCCGATACGTATTCTTCTACCTATTTTTAGTAAAAAAAATCGCAATAAGCGTTTATCGATTGGTTTGCGCAAAATTTATAGTGTTTACAAAATAGGGGATAGTTTTATTGCATTTTTATTTTTTTTTATTTTTTTACTACTAATGGCGGCGATCAGCAATTTTTTTCGTGACTGCGACATTATGGCGGACACTTCGGACAATTTTGACACATTTTTGGGACCATTGTCATTTTCACAGCAAAAAATGCATTTAAATTGCATTCTTTATTGTGAAAATGACAGTTGCAGTTTGGGAGTTAACCACAGGCGGCGCTGTAGGAGTTAGGGATCACTGTGTATGTGTTTACAACTGTTTGGGGGTGTGGCTGTAGGAATGACGTCATCGATCGTGTCTTCCCTATAAAGGGAATGACGCGATCGATGCGCCGCCATAGTGAAGGACGGGGAAGCCGTGTTTACACACGGCTCTCCTCGTTCTTCAGCTCCGGGGAGCGATCGCGACGGAGCGGCTATAAACAAATAGCCGCGCCGTGGTCCCGGATCGCTCCCCGAGCGGACCCGACCTCCGCATGTAGCGGGGGGGGTCCCGATCGGACCCCCCACCCGCTAATAGGGGAGGACGTACCCATACGCCCATGTGCCTGTACGTGCCATATTGTGGACGTATATGTACATGGGCTGGTCCTTAAGTGGTTAATTAACCACTTAAGCCCCGGACCATATTGCTGCCTAAAGACCCAAGGTGTTTTTACAGTTTGGGACTGCGTCGCTTTAGCAGACAATTGCGCGGTCGTGCGACGTGGCTCCCAAACAAAATTGGCGTCCTTTTTCCCCCACAAATAGAGCTTTCTTTTGGTGGTATTTGATCACCTAGGCGGTTTTTATTTTTTGCGCTATAAACAAAAATAGAGCGACAATTTTGAAAAAAAATCAATATTTTTAACTTTTTGCTATAATAAATATCCCCCCAAAACATATATAAAAAAAAAAAATTTCCTCAGTTTAGGGCGATACGTATTCTTGTACCTATTTTTGGTAAAAAAAAAAAAAAAAACGCAATAAGCGTTTATCGATTGGTTTGCGCAACATTTATAGCGTTTACAAAATAGGGGATAGTTTTATTGCATTTTTATTGATTTTTTTTTTTTTTACTACTAATGGCGGCGATCAGCGATTTTTTTCGTGACTGCGACATTATGGCGGACACTTCGGACAATTTTGACACATTTTTGGGATTTTTGTCATTTTCACAGCAAAAAATGCATTTAAATTGCATTCTTTATTGTGAAAATGACAGTTGCAGTTTGGGAGTTAACCACAGGGGGCACTGTAGGATTTGGTGTACACTGTGTGTTTACAACTGTAGGGGGGTGTGGCTGTAGGAATGACGTCATCGATCGAGTCTCCCTATATAAGGGATCACTCGATCGATGCAGCGTCACAGTGAAGCACGGGGAAGCCGTGTTTACACACGGCTCTCCTCGTTCTTCAGCTCCGGGGAGCGATCGCGACGGAGCGGCTATAAACAAATAGCCGCGCCGTCGTCCCGGATCGCTCCCTGAGGGGACCCGACCGCTGCAAGTCGCGGGGGGGGGGTCCCGATCGGACCCACGTCTAGGCAGGGACGTACAGGTACGCCAATGTGCATGTACGTGCCATTCTGCCGACGTATATGTACATGCGGCGGTCGGGAAGGGGTTAAAGAAAGAAAAAATGTCCATCCAGACTTCCCACGCAGGGGGTTTCAAGTTGCTACAGCAGTAAAATAATCAATGGAAAATGCCAAGCCAAAAAATAAATGAAGAATTCATGGACAGCCGCACACCAAAATGAACCTAAAAAGGTAGCCTTTATTGGTGTAAAAAGGATAAAAGCACTACAAAAACACAGCACAGCAAGCAGTAGGGTAAAAAATCTGACGCGTTTTGCACAGTGCTTAGTCATAGTGCTTATTATCCTTTTTACACCAATAAAGGCTACCTTTTTAGGTTCATTTTGTGTGCAGCTGTCCATGAATTATTTTCTTTGATTTTTTGCCTTGTGCATTGCCAGCACCCACGGTCTTTGAGGACATTGATTGCTTATTGCATTTGCCTGGAGCGGCTGTCCTTTTTTTCTGAAAATGCTAAGCCACCTGGCTCTTCAGAAATACTGCCGCTTAGGCTTTACACGTCAGCCCTCTTGGCCATACAACAAAGTTCCCGTACAACCACTGTACCTCTTTTCAGCTTTCGTTCTGTTCAGCCCACAGCCTTGGGCCCTCTGACTACACCATGCAGACGTGCATGCTTCTCCCTTGCTTGCCTGCACATTTACTGGAAACTCCCCCTGATGGCCACAGGATGAAATCACAGCAGGCATCCCCCACTGTTTAGCACTCTCTGCAGACACAACAGAAAACTCCTTGTTGCCAGGGGTGACTGCAAACATTTTCACAGGAATCTGGGCCCACAGATAAAGAGTTCTGCTCAGCAACATTACCTCCAAGTGCACCCCAGAATTTAGGGCAAGACAATATTTTGTTTCCCAGCTGGCCACATTCCAGGCAGGGTACTGGACAACTTTTTCTCAGTGCGTTTCTCTCCTGATGACTCCCAGCTGGCAAGAACGCACAGGGCTCTTTGTGGGAACGCTGAGGCAAATCTCTCCTGCAGCTCCTCCTCCCAGGCACAACTTCCACTCTCGTTGCCATGGGAGATCGTACTCTCCCTGCAGAGCTTTGCTGGCTCTTTCCAACATGCTGTATTGGTTCCTCCGGAAGCCACTTGCCATGACGCTTAGCATACCCACCCCATGGTTCACAGACAGCCCGACTAGCCTCCTGTGTTGCTTTTGGCATCCACTCTTTGTCCTGGCCTTTGGTCAGCCTCTCTTCTGGCATATAACCCAGGCTTCTCAGACCTTTGTTTTGCTAGGTAGCTTTGCATTGGAGCCAGGGACAAAAGGGCACTTTGAGATTGCATGCCCCCACTCACAGCACCGCAAACAGCGCACTTGGTTCCCTGTCTTGTCAGGGTTTCCCACACTACATCTGCTGGACCCTGTCTCAAGCTGTGTCACTTTCACACTTTTTCGCAACAGCTGCTGGTTTAAATGCATAAGCGCTGCCAGGGGCAACAACACCCCTCTCCCAGGCATGGACATTTGGCAGATCTTTCTATCAAAGGTTGGCTTGCCTTCCACTTTAGCTTGGTCCAATCCTGCCAGGTGTCGCTTGCACCAATCCACTGCAGATTCAAACACTGATGGACTCTCCATACTAGCCGTCATCTGTGCACTCATTGCTAGGCTAGGGACAACAACAGCCCTCTTTTACCTTCGATCAGGTGATAACGACCCCTCCAGCCACAGAGCTCTATCTATCTATCATCTCAGCCATCCTTGCTTTTTTTAGGTGTTTTGATCGCCCCATACTCACAATCACTCCAAAAAAATGTTTTTGCACAGTTCAGCAACAAATTGGAGCACTGTCTCTTTAAGGCAGTGTTTCTCAATTACAGTCCTCAGGCCCCCCCAACAGGTCAGGTTTTCAGGATTTCCATTATTTTGCACAGGTGATTTGATCAGTTTCACTGCCTTAGTAATCACCACAGCCTTTTCATCTGAGGGAAATCCTGAAAACCTGACCTGTTGGGGGGGCCTGAGGACTGGAATTGAGAAACACTGCTTTAAGGCTAGTTAACTTTCTCTTGCAGGTTCTCCACACCTGCACACTGTCATGGTCTTACCTCCTTGCAGGCTTATTATCACTGACATGTGCTGGCAGCCATCTTGCTTCTTGGGGTTCTTATAACTTACCACACCCTGCGGCTCCTCCTTCCCACTGGGAGGAGCTGGATGCTCAACACACAATTTATATATATATTTATATATATATATATATATATAAATAAATAAAGGGTAGCTGCAGCATGTCCTTGCTTGGGCCTCTCGTCTACACTCTCCTGTGACTGTGCTGCTTGCTCTTGGTTACCGACCCGGCTTCCACGGACGATCCTTCTGGCTCCTGATCCCCGGCTTCATTTCACCACCTCTCTCTGACTACGGACTCCGGCTGGCTGACTCCCATTCCTGGCTATCGACCCTGGCTCCGGTGGAAGACTGTTCGATCATCCGTTTGGACTTTAACCTTGCCGTTTGGTTTTTAATAAAGTCTTCCTATTTTCATGTATCTGTTGTTGTACGTCTGATTCATGCTTCCGTGACATTAGGCCCAAGCCATGAATTCTGACGGTACAGGGACACCTTCGCTACCCATGCTGGTTTCCAGACTGGATCAGCAGGATCACCTGCTGGGTCAGTTCGCTCAGGCGTTGCAAACCCTGCTTGCACGCATGGCTCATCTCGCTCCCATTGCCGATAGGCCGGTTGTCGCTCCTGGGTCCGCTCCTACTGCCGCTCCGGTTGTTGCGCCAGAGTCTACCCCGACACCTGTTGTTGCGCCTGCGGTGTCTCGGGGTATGACCGGCTCTGCCCCCCTCCCGCAGGGCTTTGGGGGAGAGCCAACTCAGTGCCGAGGTGATAAAGAAATTTTCCCAGTGGGGTTTTTAGGCAGCTCAGATTAATTTTTTCTAATTACAGTGTAGTTAAAAAAATAAGTATTTATTCACATGTATAAAAAGGGGGGATTCACAGAGTGGGGCAATTGTTGATTACAAATTAGAGCACAAGTTGTGGCATGGCACAAAGACACAATTTACATATAATGTATAGACAGTACACAATATTACATTCATACGGCCAGTAATTGTAGCGCAGTATAAATAGTTCCTAACGTTTCGACCTTGTCGGTCTTCTTCAGAGGATTTATTGCGACTGGAAGGGAACACATGAATTAAAATCTCATAACGTAAATTTTTTTAATGGTAACAGGTTACACCTTTAAGAAGACCCATTATTACATCCGTATATTATTATTATTATTATTATTATTATACAGGATTTATATAGCGCCAACAGTTTACGCAGCGCTTAGAAAAACCTTAAAGGATAAGGGACAAGTGGGTAGAACAAAAAGGAAAACAAATTGGTATATGTGTAAAAAAATATATAGGAGACTAAAGTTTATCATTTACCTTAATAAGAATGTAAAAAGCGTCACCGTGTATTGCTCTATGCTGAATGGGGGTATCCAACAGAATCTCCCAGGGGTAGTCAGAAAATCAGATGTCATGGGCGCGCATCCACACCAAGGGGCTCTGCTCCACACAACAGGGGGGTCACCCCCAAAAGGGTGGAACCCGTGATGGATTGGACCACCACAGGGGAGAGGAGAGGAAAATGTGTGCAAAGATAAGGGAAAACAAACCTGCAATCGGAATGATAAGTGTTACAATTCTAAGAATTTGATTATGTATACAAACAGGGTAGATGCCAGACAATGATCAGGTGTGAGCTCTAAAATGCTGAGGGTAGAGGAGTAAAGTATTGACTTCTTAAGGGGTCGGAACACAGTGCTTTCCCAAGGGGGGAGGGAAGGAAGAAAAAAAGGGAGAAACGGGAAAAGGGGAACGTGGCCAAAGGGGCCAGAAATAGTGGATAGGACAACATATGGGAGGGGAAGGGGGGGGGGCGAAAAAGGAAAGGGGAAAAGAGGAGAATGGGGAAAGGGAGGAAAAAAGGAGGGGGAGAAAAAAAAGGGGGGGGGGACAAAGAAGGAAGGGAAGGGAAGGGGAAGGGCGTAAAAAAATGGGATGGTGTGTGAAAACAGAACAAAAATAGTGATGAGAGTGATAGAAAAGGATGTGATGGATAATTAAAAAGGTCAAGGGAAAGGGGTGGTGGGAGGAAAAAGAAAGGGAAAAAGAGAAAGTGAATAGGAGAATGGAAAAAAGGGGGGAAGTGTATGGGAATAGTATAGGAAATGTATGGGAATAGTGGGAAGGGGACACACTGTGCGGAGAGAAAGGGAGGAAAAAGTACACAAGAATGTTGATGGGAAATTAATGTGTAGGAGATGTGAGGAACATACGTGATATGAGAGACGTGGGGGAAAAAAAAGAGGTGTACAAGAAAGATGATGGGGAATGGAAAGCTGAGAGGGAGTGTGAAAAAACAAAAGGGGGGGTGAGGAAGGGAAGGACAAGGGACAGTGATTGGGAAAAGATGAAAGGATATTTATGGGGAGTGGAAAAAAGGGGAAGGGGGAGCAAGGAAGGGTGAGTGAATATGATAGACCAGGGGACAGTGATGGGATAGGACAGGGTGAAAACAGTGAAGGGAGGGGGAAGGGGTAGAGAGAGGAAAAAGAAAATAGGGAGTGAAGAGGACAGAAATGAATAGGAGAATGGGAAAAGGGGGAAGTGTATAGGAATGGTGGGGAAAGAGGACATGCAGTGAGGAAAGAAGGGGAGGAAAAAGTGTGCAAGAAAATTAGTGGGAAGTGAAACTAAAAAGGGGGGTAATGAATGGGAAATGTGAGGGACGTACTGAGTATGAGACGTAGGGGAAAATGAAACATGAGCACGGAAAATGATGGGAAGTGTAAAGCTGAAAAGAAGTGCAATGGGGGGGGGGGGGGGGTGAAAAACAGGGAAGGACATGAGACAGTGAGTAAGAGAAAAAAAGAGGGTATGGTGGGGAGTGGGGAAAGGGGAAGGGGGGGAACGTGGGAGGGTGGGTAGGTGAGGTGGGCCAGGGGACAGTGATGGGATAGGACAGGATGGAAACAGTGAGGGGAAGGGGGAGGGGGGGAGAGGGGGTGGGGGGGGGATGAGGGGTGGGTAGAACCCCGGACAACATCGGGTGAATGGGGAGTAGAGGAACCAGTTACCTTATAAAGAGTTTTCTTTATATTTAAAAGAACAATTTTCAGGCATCCAAAGGACAAGTGTCAAACTCTCTGATGGAAAGACCGCTAGGGCCGGGGAAAGCCGCACTTAACAAGCGAGGTTCTCTCTATTGTAATGGAGTAGATACAACAGTAGATTTTTAGACATCAGGAGAGGAAACAAAGGAATGCCAAATGGAAGGTATTAAAGGTAATGGAGAATAATGGCATAACTTACCCAGAGCAGAGCGATGAGCTATGTGCTAGTCCTGGAGGTTGCAACATATGCCTCCAGGAGAAGCAAATGGGCAAAGTATATATAGTGCAGCAATGCTATAGATGAGGGGGGGGGGGAGGGGTTTAGCCTGACCCACCCTCTTTCCCTAATTGGGCGCACAGTAACCAGCCTTACCTGCGTGGTCGTGGTTCCAGGTGTACACCTGGCAATCATGCGGGGTGTATGGGAGGGGGTGGCCGCCTCGGCGTGTAAACACGCCATGCAGCGTCGGCGACAGACGCCGTTTCCGACACCCGGGCGTAACGTTGTGACATCATCGCGTGCGCGCGGACCAGCGCAGCGATTTGGGGGAGAGCCAACTCAGTGCCGAGGTTTCCTTAACCAAGTGAGCATTTATTTCGAGTTGCTGCCACATGCCTTTCCCACAGAGATCGAAGGTGGGCTTCCTGATCTCGCTGCTCTTGGACAAGGCCTTGGCCTGGGCAAGCCCCTTATGGGAGAACAACAATCCAGTGGTTGCCGAGTTTTCCGGTTTTGTTGCTTCTCTTCGGAAGGTGTTCGATGTACCGGCTCGCTCTGGCTCTGCTGCGAAGCTCCTTATGTCCGTCAGACAGGGTTCACGATCGGTAGCCTAATACGCCATTGAGTTAAGTACCCTGGCAGCGGAGGTGGGCTGGAATAATGAGGCTCTGGTCGCTGCTTTCTCCCATGGTCTCTCGGATGCCTTAAAAGATGAGGTTGCGGATAAAGACCTACCAGTGGAGCTCGAGGCTCTTATTTCTTTCCTGATATTGATTGACACCAGACTCAGGGAGAGACCTTCCTTTAAGGAGAGCCTGCGGAGGCCTCCTAACAGATTGGCGCCTACGTTTGCTGTCCCACCCGTGCCTCCCTCTCCTCCCACGCCTCCTGGGGTTGACTTGCCTGGGGGTGAGCCCATGCAGCTGGGGTTTGCCTGCCTGTCCGAGGGGGAGAGGGCATCCCGGAGACGCGAGGGCCAATGCATGTACTGTGGTCTCAGCGGGCATTTTCGGTTGTCATGACCGAACCGCCCGGGAAACGCTCGCACCTGAGATCTTGTCGGGGGCAGATCTTGGGTGGAGTCTCTTCGTCCCCGGTTTCCCGTACTGATAAACCACTGATCACCGTTCTCTCCTGGGTCGGGGGCTCGGTGACGACCCAGGCGTTGGTGGACTCTGGTGCTGGTGGATTTTTCATCGATAGTAAATTTGCTGCCGCTAACTCCATTCCTCTGCAGGCTCGAGTTTCCCCGCTGGTTCTCGAGGCGATAGACGGCAGACCCCTCCAGCCGTCGTAGGTGACGCATGAGACCCTTCCAGTGGAGATAGCCATTGGGGCCGTTCACAGGGAGTCTGCCTGCCTTCAGGTCATTTTGTCTCCACACTACTCGGTTGTCTTGGGGTACCCCTGGCTCCAGAAGCATAATCCGACTTTCGATTGGAGATCGGCCGAGATCCTCTCGTGGTCACCACAGTGTGGGGTTAGTTGCATCCATGGGCCTGTCAAGTTGTTGTGTACCTCATCGGACTTTGTGTTGCCTCCTGAATACGAGGGGTACCGGCATGTATTCGATAAGGTGCGCGCTGGGTTCCTACCTCCGCACCGCCCATACGATTGTGCCATCGATTTACAACCTGGTGCCATTCCTCCTCGTGGCAGGGTCTATCCACCGTCGGTTGCGGAGAATGAGGCCATGGAGGAGTACGTGAAGGAGGCGCCTTCCCGGGAGCACATTCGCAAATCCTCTTCCCCGGCAGGGGCTGGATTTTTCTTTGTAAAAAAGAAGGGCAGAGAATTGAGGCCTTGCATCGACTATAGGGGCCTAAATTGCATCACGATTAAGAATGCATACCCGATTCCGTTGATTTCCGAGTTGTTCGATTGCCTCAAGGGGGCCACGGTCTTTTCCAAACTCGACCTGAGGGCGGCAAATAACCTTGTAAGGATCAAGGCTGGTGACGAGTGGAAGACCGCGTTCAACACCAGGACCGGTCCTCATGAATCCCTGGTTATGCCCTTTGGGTTGTGCAATGCGCCCGCAGTCTTTCAGGAATTTATCAACGATGTTTTGCGTGACCTGCTGCAGCAGTGTGTGGTGGTCTATTTGGATGATATCTTGGTGTGCTGCTCGAGTGTTGCAACGGTTACAAGAGAACAAGCTTTTCGGTAAGCTTGAGAAATGCGAATTTCACCAGTCCCAGGTAACCTTCTTAGGTTACATCATTTCCGGAGGGGTTCTCCATGGACCCTGAGAAGGTTTCAGCAGTCTTACAGTGGCCCCAGCCCAGTGGTCTTCGTTCCCTGCAGAGCTTTTTGGGCTTCGCCAATTATTATCGGAAGTTCATCAGGGACTTCTCCATGCTGGCCAAGCCTCTCACGGATCTGACCAGGAAGGGCAGTAATTCCCATGTCTGGCCGGCCGAGGCCACCCGGGCATTTGAGGCTCTAAAATCTGCCTTTGTGTCGGCTCCAATACTGTCTCATCCCAACCCTGGGTTGCCCTTTGTTCTCGAAGTGGACGCGTCCGAGACGGGAGTAGGCGCCCTTCTGTCTAAGCGTCTGACACCAGAGGGTCCTCTGCTTCCCTGTGGGTTTTACTCCAGGAAACTGTCTCCCGCGGAGTGCAACTACCAGATTGGTGACAGAGAGTTGTTGGCCATCGTGCAGGCTCTCAAAGAGTGGAGGTGGTTCCAGTTCTCATCCTGACGGACCACAAGAATCTGACTTACCTTTCGGAGGCTAAGAGATTGACACCCCGTCAGGCCAGATGGGCTCTGTTCCTGTCACGTTTTAATTATGTGGTCTCCTATTTACCCGGTTCCAAGAACGTCAGGGCGGATGCCTTATCACGTCAATACTCCGAGCTGTCCAGGAAGGAATCGATACCGACTTCGGTCATACCTCCAAATCAGATCCTGGCCGCCATTCGCACCAGCCTGACCACTCCCCTTGGAGAGCAGATTTTGGCGGCCCAATCTGGTGCTCCCTCTGGGAGACCTAATGGCAGATGTTTTGTGCCTGAGGAGTTGCGCACTCAGTTGTTGCGAACCTACCATAACTCCAAAACCGCGGGGCATCCTGGAAAGAATCAGCTGTCCTGGGCTGTTTCACGTTTGTTCTGGTGGCCTTCTCTACGTTCTGACATTGCCACATATGTATCGGCATGCTCTGTTTGTGCCCAGAATAAGTCCCCTCGGCACCTTCCGTTGGGCCTTCTTCAACCCATTACCACTGGGGAGCGCCCATGGTCACACCTTGGGATGGACTTCACTGTGGACCTTCCTGCGTCCCGAGGCCATACGGTCATTCTCATGATTGTGGATCGGTTTTCCAAAATGTGCCACTGTGTTCCACTCAAGAAATTACCTTCCGCACAAGAGTTGGCCACGGTTTTCGCCAGGGAGGTCTTCCGATTGCACGGTTTGCCCAAAGAGATAGTGTTGGATCTGGGAAGTCAGTTTGTGTCCAGGTTCTGGCGCGTCTTTTGCTCCCAGTTGGGGATTCGACTCTCCTTCTCAGCCTACCACCCTCAGTCCAATGGGGCCGCAGAATGATCCAATCAGGCCCTGGAGCAATTTCTTCGTTGCTAGGTCTCCGATCATCAGGACAATTGGGTTATACTTCTGCCATGGGATGAGTTTGCCAGGAACACTGCAGTTAACTCTTCCTCTGGGACGTCTCCCTTCATGGCCGATTATGGGTTCCAACCTGCCGTGTTACCGGAGTCATTCTCTCCCCAAGATATTCCGGCTGTGGAGGATCACCTTTCCGCTCTACGTGCTTCTTGGGTACAGATCCTGAGGTCCCTCAAGGTCTCTGCGCAGCGCCAGAAACTCCAGGCTGATCGCAGACGGTCGCCTGCTCCTTCCTACCAGGTCGGAGACAGTGTATGGTTGTCCACTCGCAACCTCAACCTTCGAGTGCCCACTCCTAAGCTGGCTCCTCGCTTTGTTGGTCCCTTCCGAGTGCTCCGCAGGGTAAACCCGGTTGCCTATGCCCTTGCGCTCCCACCTGGCATGCGGGGTCTCCAATGTGTTTCACGTTTCCCTGTTGAAACCACTGGTGTGCAATCGCTTCACCTCCTCGGTCTCGTCCGGTCCAGGTGGGCGATCATGAAGAATATGAGGCGAGCGATATCCTGGACTCACGCTTGGTCCGCGGTCGGTTGCAGTTTTTGGTCCACTGGCGTGGTTATGGTCCAGAGGAGCATTCCTGGGTTCCCTTCCGCAGATGTCCATGCTCCTGTCTTGCTCCGAGCCTTCCACGCGCGCTTCCCCCAGAAACCGTTTTTTGCACCACGGAGGAGGGGCCCTTGAGGGGGAGGTACTGTCATTACCTCCTTGCAGGCTTCTTATCACTGACATGTGCTGTCAGCCATCTTGCTCCTTGGGGTTCTTATAACTTACCACACCCTGCGGCTCCTCCTTCCCACTGGGAGGAGTTGGATGCTCAGTATATAATATATATATATATAAAGGGCAGCTGCAGCAAGTCCTTGCTTGGGCCTCTCGTCTACACTCTCCTGTGATTGTGCTGCTTGCTCTTGGTTACCGACCTGGCTTCCACGGACGATCCTTCTGGCTCCTGATCCCCGGCTTAGTTTCACCACCTCTCTCTGACTACGGACTCTGGCTGGCTGACTCCCATTCCTGGCTATCGACCCTGGCTCCGGTGGAAGACTCTGCTGACTGATCATCCGTTTGGACTTTAACCTTGCTGTTTGGTTTTTAATAAAGCCTTCCTATTTTCGTTTATCTGTTGTTGTACGTCTGATTCATGCTTCCGTGACACACACACACACAGATTATGCAGTTTCTGGCAACAGCTCACTGGTATTTGCAAGGGTCTTTAGTCCATGCCCGAATCAAGCACCAATTTGTAATGTTGGGGGTTGTTTGGTCACTGGTTTGCTCTACACAGATGCTAGAGTCCAAGCCAGTAGTGGTTTAATGGCTTGTTGGCCCACTTTTATTAACCACTTCCATATCAGGCACTTACGCACCTTCCCGCCCAAGCCAATTTTCAGCTTTCAGCACTGTCGCACTTTGAATGGCAATTGTGCGGTCGTGCGACGTGGCTCCCAAACAAAATTGGCGTCCTTTTTTCCCCAGAGCTTTCTTTTGGTGGTATTTGATCACCTCTGCGATTGTTTTTTTTTTTTGCGCAACTAAAAAAAGACTGAAAATTTGGAAAAAAAATTACGTTTTTACTTTTTTCTGTTAATTTTTTTGTAAATAAGTAAGTTTTCTCTTTCAATTATGGGCACTGATATGGCGGCACTGATGGGCACCGATGAGGTGGCACTGATGGACACCGATGAGGTGGCACTGATTGGCGGCGCTGGTATGCGGCACACATGGGCACACCTGGGCGGCACACATGGGTGGCACTGATGGATACTTATGGGTGGCACAGATGGGCACTGATAGGTGGGCACTGGGCATGGATAGGCACTGTGGGGTGGCACTGATGGACACTGTGGGGTGGCACTGATGGACATTGTGGGGTGGCACTGATGGACATTGTGGGGCAGCACTGATCTACCCATGTAAAAAGGTACTACAGCGCTATTACTAAAACCATATAAAATACTAAAGATAAGCTGCAGACACGTGAGGTGCACAAAACCAAAGTGAATAAATAAGAAAATATTGTGTTGCGCTGATAATCAAGTAAAAAATTGCACACATATATATATATATATATACCATATACATAAATAAGAACCCCCTACACCTCAAATCAGGGAGGTATATGTGCAAAAGATAAACAAAAACCACTAAAAAACTATAATGTGAAAAAGTTCTAATAGAACCAGCAAAAATAGTTCATGGAAAAAACACAGTTCAGTACATAGGCTAATAGGAGACAGGTGTGAGATCCACAGTCCTCTGGTGTGCAGCTGTCATTATAGCAAAAAAACCTTTCCCTTCTGGACTCCCCGATTGAACACAGGATATCAGCCGCTCATAAGGAGAAAAGAAAGATATATGGTGCAAATAACGTAATAAAATGGGAAATGAACCCTGCAATACAATGATTGCACTCACGGAACTTCGATGGTAAACAGGCTCAACTGCAATCAGTCATTGAACGCCGCTCAGTGCTACGATCTCCTCAGAAGGACGGATTCGACCGTCGACCGCGTCACTCGGCTTCTCCCCCACGCGTATCGTCAATAGCCACTTGACTTATTCATGGGTTGCCATGTGACCATGTCAGCAGTCTAATTATACAAGTTGACAATGGAGGCAAGAGCAGAGGGTGGATCCTTCACATCATTGCCGGCTGACTGGTGCGCTTTAGCCACAACATTTTAATGTGATCTTTACAAGCAAATAAAATACATATATACGAGACCATTTGGAACAAATTAAAAGTTAAAATACATTATAAAATTCATTTATGAAACCTTCATTATGAACAACTAATAGCCTATACACGTCACTGCCTCCAAGTGTTCAGAAGAATAAATACACCTAATATTACTCAACCACTTTCAAAAATAAATAAAAGAAGGCATAGATAATCACCCCCCCCTAGTGGGCGATAGTAATATTACAAGAATTACTATAGACATGACATACTGGTGAATCTTCACCAAAAAAAACACATGATCAGCTGATCAATAGGTTATAATAATAAACCCAGTCCATAAGATTATTAAAAAATATTAATGACAATATATAATGATAAAAATATATATATTGATAATATATATAAAAAATATATAAAAATGTATATAAAATGCCCCCAATTAGAAATCTGCGATGAAGCAATTGAGGTCAAACTCGATGTTAAGGCCATTAGGTGCCAGGGTAGCCATCTCGTGGATCCACCGAGATTCACATTTACTCAGCTCCCTGACTTTTTGACTCCCCCTCCAGTGGGGTATATACTTGTCTATGGCCCAAAATTTTAAACCTCTTATGGCATTGTTTGAAGTGTCGTGAGACATTATGTTCATCACAACCTTTTTCAATGTTTTGTACGTGCTCCCTAATCCTTTTCCACATGGGTCTCTTAGTGCGTCCCACATACTGCAAAGAGCACGGGCACTGGAGCACATACACCACCCCCTCAGTCCTGCACGTTATTAGCTCTTTTATTTTAGTCTTTTTTGGTCACAGATGAAAAACTGGAACATTTTTGGCCATTTTGATTTGTCTTCCTACATGCAAACCTTTTCCTTGCCAAAAAGTCAGAACCTCCTTTTTATTTGGGGGGTCTGGGACACTTTTTGCAACTAGATCCCTTAAAGTGGGAGCTCTTCGATACACAACTTTAGGTGCGACAGGCAATACATCCTGGAGCTGCCTATCAGCTTTTAAAATCGGCCAATGTTTCCTGAATATTGATTCTAGTTGCCAGTGTTGTGCATTGAAATTTAGGATGATAGGTATTTCTTGTTCCACTTTTACAAACTTTTTTTTATCTGAAATCAGGTTCTCTTGATACATTCTCAACTTCCTCAATCTTTAGTTGAATAAAATCTTCACTGTAGCCCTTTTGTGTAAACTTGGAGCCTACAAATTTGGCCTGACGTGACGCTCTTCCCGTTTACATCGTGATCAGCCGTAATTGGACACGGCTGATCACGTGGTAAAGAGTCTCCGCCGGAGGCTCTTTACCGAGATCGGAGATGCAGGGTGTCAGACTGACACCCCGCATCACTGATCGCCGCGCTGCGCGCCCCCACGGCATGAAATCCTGCAGGACGTCCTGTCAGGATTTCAGAACCACTTCCTGGACGTAAATCGGCCATAGGCCGGGCAGGAAGTGGTTAAATAAAGAAAAAAACGTCCATCCAGACTTCCCACGCAGGGGGTTTTAAATTGCTACAGCAGTAAAATAATAATCAATGAAAAATGCCAAACCACCTGCCTCTCTTCAGAAATACTGCCGCTTAGACTTTACACTTCAGCCCTCTTGGCCATACAACCCTCTTACACTTCAGCCCTCTTGGGCATCCCGTACAACCACTGTACCTCTTTTCAGCTTCCGTGCTGTTAAGCCCACAGCCTTGGGCCCTCTGACTACACCATGCAGACGTGCATGCTTCTCCCTTGCTTGCCTGGACTCCTTGTGAGGGTGGAGCCCAGAACCCTAGTCCTGACTCCTGCTATAAGCTCAGGACCCACCTGCTCAACCAACCAGCCAGACTCCTGTGTTTTCAAAACCCGGCCCCAGGATTGGAGATCTCATCCCACCCATATCGCTATGGAATCTCCGGGCTCCAGGTCCCCAAGTGGATTTTAAAAACTTTGGGAGGAAACTGATCAGATTCCTCCACATTAAATAACCCTGGAGCCCCTCAACCTGCCTATTTGAGAATCCTGGGCGACCATTACCACTAATTATATACTGTATTTATTGGCGTATAACGCTCACTTTTTTACCCTGAAAATAGAGGGTAAACTGTGCCTGCGTGTTATACGCAGGGGGCTTTGAAAAGTTTTTTCCCTGAAACATCCCTCTTAAAGTTAGGGTGCATGTTATACGCCGATATATATATATATATATATATATATATATATATATATATATATATATACATATATATATATATATATATATATACACACATACACATACACACACAGCCCTCAAAATTTCCACTCGCCTACTAGCATTTGGCGAGTGGATTTAAGCTGGGGGCGAGTGATGACAGGGCTGCATGAGCAATCTCCCTCCAATCTGTGCCTACACTTAGAGTCCCGATGAGATTGGCGGCCGAAGAGGAAAGGTGCATGCTCGGGAAAAGTAGTCTGGTGAGCCACGCACAGGCAGAGCAGTACACAGGTGCTCTCCCTACAATTCTCATTAAGCCATGGGACCTAACAGCATGACCTCTCTGAGCCTGCCCCCTCCCTCGGGCCCCGACCAATGTAGCTGGAGAGCAGAAAGTAATGAGTGAGGTGGAGCATTGCAAAAATTACCACTCCGGTGCAGCGCTCACTGAAAGTTGCCCTGACATGAGAGCGGCAGCCTTCTAGTTTGTGCAGTTTTCTTCTCCTTGTACTCTATGTAAGTTCAGCCTGAGCACTGTGAACAGACTGGTCTCAATGTGTGCTGTGCGCTTCAGTGTGCGCTGTGCTATGGTGTCAATGGCTGTGCAGTTGTGTGGATCTCAGCGCTGGATTGTACTCCCTCCTGCTGTGCTGCAGCTCCTCTCTTCACTGCCAGCCTGAATAAAAGGGGGAAGTGGGGACATGCAAGCGTGGAGCCGCACACACAGGCTCCTGATAAGATGAATGGGAGAAAGAGAGAGAGGATGGATGGGAGTTGCAGAGGAGACAGCAAGAGAATGGGGAAGAGACCCAGTTCTAATGCTCTGGTCTGCCCCCAGTGCCCTGTCCCTCTGATCTGCCCCCAGTGCCCTGTCCCTCTGGTCTGCCCCCAGTGCCCTGTCCCTCTGGTCTGCCCCCAGTGCCCTGTCCCTCTGGTCTGCCCCCAGTGCCCTGTCCCTCTGGTCTGCCCCCAGTGCCCTGTCCCATTTTGTTAAAGTTGTTGTTGGTAATATTTAATTTTGTAACTTGATTCTGCATAAAACATTGTCATTCCATGAGAGGGCGTGTTTACAGGTGCAATTAGGCGCAGGGCAGTGTATGAACTAGGTGGGGCAACTGGTGGCGAGTAACTCTTGAGGCCTGGCTAGTAGCTCAGGACTTGAAATTTTGAGCCCTGTATGTATTTATATATATATATATATATATATATATATATATATATATATATATATATATATATATATATATATATATATATATATATATATAAAACTCAACGTGTGTGTATGTTCCAGCATCACGTCCAAACGGCTAAAGATATTAACATGAAACTTGGCACACATGTTACTTATATGTCAGCAACAAACATAGGATAGGTGGTTTAACCCTTACCCACCCCCATTTGCCATGGTTGGGGTTTTTCTTTAAAGTCCCATTCAACTCTATGGGAAATACATGTTACTTCATAACTTCCAAACGGCTGTAGATATTTCGATAACACTTGGTCACATGTTACTTATATGTCCACTTAAACTATAGGATAGTTAATTTATCCCTTAACTACCCCCATTTGTGAGGGTCAGGGTTTTTGTTTAAAGTCCCATGCAAATCAATGGGAAATGTATGTTCCCACATAACTTCTGTACGCCTGGAGATATTTCAATAATACCTGGTACACATATTACTTATATGCCAAATAAAAATATATGACAGTTAAATTAACCTTTACCTACACCCTTATATAAAAGATGGGTATATTTATATTACTATGATTTTCCTCCCCAAAAGGTTAAGATAGGAAGACCGGGCAACACCGGGTATTCAGAGATATTATATATATATATATATATATATATATATATATATATATATATATATATATATATATATATATATATATATATATATATATATATATATATATATAAATAAATAAAACATACACAAATATTATTATTAATAATATATATATATATATATATATATATATATATATATATATACACATACATATACATATACATATACATATACACACATACACACATACACACATATACACACACACACACACACACACACACTTATATATTAACTATACATGAGAACAGGTAAATCACCCCCTTTCCCTCATAATTAAAAAACATTTCCTGCCAAATTAGATTTTCAGTTATGGACAATGCTGACCCAGAAGCATATATTGCTCTTGCAAGAGCTTAATGAATGTTCTCGCGATTTTCAGGTGTAATTTTATCTATAAAATGAAGGTTTTGTGTATTTTGTGAGGCAGTGTTTTGCAACACTTCCTTACTTGAAGATGCAGTTGGCGACTAAACACTTATGATGATCCAGAAGCAGCAGTGTGTTTCATTCCATATAGTATTTTTAATGTCTTTAGGGTACCTCTGGAATACCAGGATGTGTTTTGTCACCCTTGTAGCATTTGGAAAATATTTATTTTTTCTTAAAATATTTGCAAATTGGGATGGTTGCGCGCGGGGTCGTAGCGCTGGGGGTATTGATTGCTATATGCTCTTACCACACCCACTTTGAGGTGTATAACCTGGAATGTGCGTGGTCTCAGGGCCCGTCCAAAGAGGAATGCAGTGCTATCATACCTCAAGGTGCAACGCGCTGAACTTTTGGTGCTGGTGGAGACCCATCTCATGGGCCAGCATCAATTGTCACTTAAAAAAACCTTGGGTGGGCTGGCTTTATCATCAGGCTCCTCATACAGCCAATTCTAGAGGAGTTGCAATATTAGTGGCTAAAACTGCACAATTTACGTTGCTGTCGCTCCAATATGCCCCCCAGGGCAGGTTTCTATTCTTGCATGCCAGATTACATAGTCTGGAACTCCTTATATTAGCAATTTATGTACCCCCACCCTTTCAGTTTACAGTTTTGACAGAGGGGTTATCCTTTATGGCTCAGTTCCCTTTGGCTAGGAGACTTTAATAATGTTTAAAATAGGGATTTGGACAGGCTATCATCATCTCCTGTAGATGGTCAGGCCCACCCTGTCACTAGATTCGGTAAGCTACTTGCGGACCTGAATCTGGTGGACACTTGGAGACATCGCTACCCTCAGGATATGGCGTTTGTTTCTCGGCTGCCCATAACGCCATGTCACGTATAGACCTTATCCTGGTGTCACAATCTCTGCTGCCGTTATTAGGGGACATAGCATTCAATCCTCATGTCCTTTCTAACCATGCCCCCTATTGGGCTGAGCTGCGGCTCGACTCTCTCCCCACGACTTATACTTGGAAACTTAATCCCTTCTGGCTTTCAGTCGTCCCCGATTTGGAGGAGGCTGGTGAGGAGTGGGATTTCTTTTTCCAAACTAATAAGGATACAGCGCCCCTTGATGTGGTCTGGGACTCCTTTAAGTCTCATGTTTCTATCTCAACGCATAGCTAAATACAGGAAAACCTCTTCTCAGGTGGTCAGACAGGCGGAGCAGTCTTTGGTGGCTATGGAACAGGATTTTACCAACAACCCCTCCCCGTCCACAACCGACCGGCTAAAATTGCAGGCCCGGGTGGTAAATAATCTCCATTTTGAACAGGCAGAGAGGAAAATATTTTATAGTAAGCAGAGAGCGTATGAGTGTGGAGAACAGGCGGAACGTCTCCTGGCCTACCTTGCTCACCTGGATCACAAGCCTACTACGGTGGTTTTCCCCTCGAGCCACTGATAGTGAGCTGGTTACCGACCCCGATATTAAATTTATTAAATGGATTCAACTTCTTTATAGTGGGCCCAGCACCAGGGTCTTGGTCAACGAGAGGGTGTCCACCCCTTTTTCTTTATCTAGGGCCACGTGTCAGGGCTGCCCGCTATCCACATTGTTGTATGCACTGGCGGTGGAGCCTCTTGCCACTACCTTGCGAGCACACCCGGGTATTCAGGGCCTGCGGGGTATGGTGGAAGGGATTAGTCTATATGTAGACGACATGCTGTTGTACCTGGCAGTTGCGGGACCGTCCCTACAGGTGGCCCTGGAGGTTGTACAAACTTTTGGTGTTTTTTCCGGCTTGAAGATCAATTGGGACAAATCCCAAATTCTTCCCATTGACATTAGTGTCCCCACAGAAATTCAATCCTTCTGTCCCCTTCTCAGGGCGAGCTCCATGAAATACTTGGGTATTATCAGTCGCTACCCGGGAGATTTTATTAAACTTAATATAGAGCCTCTAATTGCAACCCTGAAATCCAAAACAGACGTGGGCTAAGCTACCCCTTGGGTCATGGGTCGAGTGAACCTAATTAAGGTCCTACTTCCCCAGTTCTTATATGTCTTTTGGCATGCACCGGTGACAGATATTGTTCTTTAACCACTTAACGCCCGCCCACTGTATATATACGTCCTCTTTTTGAAGAGGGATATCTCGGTAACGGCAGCAGCTGCTGCCACAACCGAGATATCTATCTCTTCTGTGGGCGGGCGTGTAAACGATAACGGCGGTCTACACGGCGTATTCGCCGCGCGATCGCCGTTAATCGGTGGCGGGAGAGGGGCCCCCCCTCCCGCCGCTCTTCCGCGCCCTCCGTCGCTTACCGGAGCCGTCGGTAGCGGCGGAGGAGATCGGATGCTGCCGCCTGGTGTGTGAGGACTTGAGTGAGGGCAAGATGGCCCCCACCCGTCCTCATAGCTTTGCTGGGCGGAAGTGACGTCAAAACGTCAGTCCCGCCCAGCGTCTTAAAGAGACAATTTTTTGGTCGTCATTTTTTTAAATGACAAAATTTTCCTTTTTTTTTATTTTTTCTTGCATTGAAGTCTAAATATAAGATCTGAGGTCTTTTTGACCCCATATCTCATATTTAAGAGGACCTGTCATGCTTTTTTCTATTACAAGGGATGTTTACATTCCTTGTAATAGGAATAAAAGTGATCATTTTTATTTATTTTTTTATTTCAGTGTAAAAAATAATAAAATAAATAAAAATAAATAAAACAAAAACATTTTTTAAAGCGGCCCGTCCCGACGAGCTCGCGCGCAGAAGCGAACGCATACGCGAGTAGCGCCCGCATATGAAAACGGTGTTCAAACCACACAAGTGAGGTATCGCCGCGATCGTTAGAGCGAGAGCAATAATTCTAGCCCTAGAGCTACTCTGTAGCTCAAAAAATGCAACCTATAGAATTTTTTAAACGTCGCCTATCAAGATTTTTAAGGGTAAAAGTTTGACGCCATGCCACGAGCGGGCGCAATTTTAAAGCGTGACATGTTGGGGATCATTTTACTTGGCGTAACATTATCTTTCACAATATATAAAAAAAATTGGGCCAAATTTATTGTCTTATTTTTTAATTCATAAAAGTGTTTTTTTCCCCCAAAAAAGTGCGCTTGTAAGACCGCTGCGCAAATACGGTGTTACAAAATGTATTGCGATGACAGTCATTTTATTCTCTAGGGTGTTAGAAAAAAAATTATATATATATTATATATATATTATATATATATATATATATATATATATATATATATATATATATATATATATATATATATATATATATATATATATATATATATAATGTTTGGGGGTTTTAAGTAATTTTGTAGCAAAAAGAAAAACTGTTTCCGAATCTGAAAAACACCTTCTGTCCTTAAGTGGTTAACACTGGTATGCCCCCATCAGATGCGTGGGTACATGCATCCCTTTCAGATCATTTTTAGAGACCCTGCTGAGCCCTGGGTGTTGGGAGACCGGGGGAAATTATTGTACACTCATTGTAAGATCTGGGCGGTAGTGAGACGTAGGCTTAGACTGCCCCCTACTCATTCTCATACACCCTTTTGGGATAACTCCTGCTTACCTGAATTGCTGACTATACCAGACCATGTTTTATGGCTCATCCATGGGGTGATGTTTTTGTCGGATATCTATGACGGATCTACCCTGAAGTCATTCCAGCAACTTAGGGAGGAGTTTGGTCTTCCACACTCCATGCATTTGCGCTTCCTCCAGCTCCGTCACGCTCTCCAGTCCCAATTTCGTGCAGATCCTCCTAATTTAGACCAGGGTTTGACAAATTTGCTTGGAATCTAGGAGCCAGCTAAAAAGTTAGGAGCCAGAAAATGCACCCCGTCCCGACGAGCTACCGCGCAGAAGCGAACACATACGTGAGCAGCGCCTGCATATGTAAAACGGTGTTCAAACCACACAAGTGAGGTATCGCCACGATTGGTAGAGCGAGAGCAATAATTCTAGCCCTAGTCCTCCCTCTGTTACTCAAAACATGCAACCTGTCGATTTTTTTAAACGTCACCTATGAAGATTTTAAAAGGGTAAAAAAAGTTTGTCGGCATTCCACGAGCGGACGCAATTTTGAAGCGTGACATGTTGGGTAAGAATTTACTCAGCGTAACATTATCTTTCATAATATAAAAAAAAATGGGGATAACTTTACTGTTATATATAATAACATACTGTTATATATAATGTTTGGGGGTTCTAATTAGAGGGAAGATGGCAGTGAAAAATGACATTAGAATTGCTGTTTAACTTGTAATGCTTAACTTGTAATACCAACGGCCACCACCAGATGGCGCCAGCTCACACATCTGGTGGTAATAACTTGTAATACCAACGGCTCACCACCAGATGGCGCAAGCTCACATTTTTTTTTTTTTGTTGCCCACCTTCCACAAGCCAAAGTCGCCAGGACACCATTTCTAGTCGCCATGGCGACCTGGCGCCCGGGATTTGTCGAGCCCCGATTTAGACCAAATGGATATTTTTGACAGGATAATGGGACAAGATCCACTTAAACTTATTTCGGTATTTTATAGTTCCTTGCTTCGCCCCACTGCATCGGCCCTTGCCTACGCTTTGAAGGATCGTTGGGCTGGCAACGTGGGGGAGATGGAGGATGACGAATGGGAGGATGCACTGGATACTTGTAAAAGGGTCTCTGCCAGACTTGTACAGATGTACATTATGCATAGATCTTACTTGACTCCTCTTCGCCTAGCTAAGTATAAACCTGACCACAACCCTTTATATCCCAGGTGTGATGGCCCAGCTAGCTCCTTTTTCCACCTTATATGGTCATGTCCTGTGATACAAGACTATTGGTCCCACATCGTGAGGTTTATACATGATGAGATGGGGTCTCCACTGACACTTTGCCCGAAAAAGTGCCTTCTGGGTGTGTTCCCAGACCCGGGCTCTGGCAAATCTCATAAAATATTTTTACAAGAGTCATTGTTTATTGCCAGGTTATTAATAGTGAGAAAATGGTTACGGGTCACACCACCAACACCCCAAGAATAGATCTCGTCGATTAATGGTGTTTTGCCTTAAAAAAGGGAGATCTATGTGCATAGGGGCTGTCCGGCTAAATTCAACAAGATTTGGGATTCTTGGATGGGCACCGCGGCCACGTGTGGCGAAGGGCTGGCTGATGCTGATGTGTAGTGTGCCCGCCATTATTGATTATTATTATTTAGAGTATGTGGTTTGGCTTTGCTCTCAGCAGACTTGGCACTGTGGAAAGGTCTTTAAAACTCTAGATCAGGGGTGTCAAACTCAATTTAATCGTGGGCCGCATCAGCATTATGATTGCCCACAAAAGATTAGATGTCCAGCGCATCCCCTCCCCTTTACAAGAGCCACCCCACCATCAGAAGTTGAGTCCACCACTCTCCCTTACATCACAGTACACCCCCCCTTTCCTTATGCTGCTGCTGGGAAGAAGCTGGATGCATTGCTTGAAAGCAGAAAGTAAGGGTCTGGAGTAGGATCAGAGAAGGGCTAGTGCTTTCCTGCAGCTGCAGGAGATGTGCGAGGGCCACATGAAATAGCCCAGATTCGGCCCGTGGGCTTGTGTTTGACACCTATGCTCTAGACGTTTGTCTCACCACTTTACTAAGAGGAGGAAATGTTATCCGGTGATGATGGAAAACATTAGGACACATTTAAAAAGGAAAAGTAAAAAAAAAAAAAAAAAAATGTATACTCTTGCCTCTGGTATGCTGCATCTGCACCCAAGACTGAGAACCGAGCAATCAAATACAGCAGATCGCTCAGTGCTCTGTGAACAGAGAGCTGGTGACGGTCAGTGGTCTGCTCTGCCCCTTCTCTGCTCTGAGCCATTTGGTCACAACATTTCTGGACCGGCTCTGTGACTTCAGCCCACCGTCAGCTGAAAAACAAGGTCACAGGCGTGGAGAAAAGACGAGAGAAGTACAGCCAAACAAGCTTTGAGTCTAGGTCTCCTTTAAGGCCTAGGAAAAAACAGAAAACTGTGCGAATACACTACAGATCTTCGTATAAAAAATTACACAAAAAAAAAAAAGGCATCAGCTAGCGTGCGATACACAGAGAAAAACATACATTTAAAACAAAGCCGCGCCAAAGACTCTTAATTTGTAAATTACATTCAAGATATGATGTTAAGTCAAGTCCATAAAGTGCAAATTGTCAGCATATAGCTCCAAATAACAATAAAGTTCATGCAGGTACAGAATCCTGGAAGCATACACCACCCAAAGTGACAGGTATTGTAACACTGAAGTGATCCCTTCACCAAGATGCAAGGCCGCTTACCAGAGGGCAAGCTTGGTGTGAAGTCGGCTATAGCCCAACCGTGGCCTTTATGAACTCACAGGAATACAGGGGAAGACAGGTTCCAGAGGAAAACTCCAGGCACGATCTCAAGCTCATCCGGATATAAGGATGGAAAGAAGAGCGTAATAGCGTAATTCCATAGCGTAATTCCGTATAAAAGTTTACATTTATTAAAAAGCCTAAGCGTACTTACAAACAAATCGGTAAAAAAACAGCATGTAAAACGAAAGTAAAAAATAAAATGCACAGGCATTTTTTTTTAGGCCTTGCAATCTCTATTCTGGACCAATATAACAGGTCATCAGAAAAGGAGATCCCGTAGGAATGCCACCTTTCCTCTTTCCCCGGGATGAGCGGGCCCTTTAGATCTGCCTGCTTAATATTCATGTTTAGATGCCAATTTGCATTTCACCTGGCTGTCTGTGCTATGTTGTATTTTCCAATTGTATATGCTACTGGCCTAGGGAGTATAAGTTCCCTGCTATGTCCAACTTCCTCCCCACATAGGGTTGCACCCTGTAGGTATTTATTTTTTTTTTTTGCCAAGTTGTGATATGCTTTTTAGGGTGCCTTGAGGTTTGTTTTCTCTTGAACGCCCTTGGCGTTCTAGGTTTGTATACACAAGCTAGCGGCCACAGGTTGCCAGCATCTTTGTTTCTTATTTTCTTGATTCCTTGATCCTTCCGTTTTCTACAACCCCTAACCTCCTTCCCACCACCACCTCTCCCCTCTTTTTTCTCTCTCTCTTCTCCTTCCTGCTCAACTGCCACCCAAAGCCATGGCCTCTGCTAAATCCAAGTCCATCTGGTTGGTCTCTAACAATGTGAAGGGACTGAATACCCCTCAAAAACATTCCTTGGTACTCTCCAATCTGAAACAAATGAAGGCTCATCTCCGTTTTCTTCAGGAGTCTTGTTTTCATGCCGACAGAATCCCTAGACCACATATTTGTTTCTTCCCAACGGTCCATCATGATTTCTCGCCTGTTAGCATCCTGCTCCATGGCTCCATTCCTGGGATCAGTGGTGTGATGCAGAAGGTCACGCACTTTGTAAAAAGGGGACTATTGGATATTCCCTTGGTTACCCTGGTGAACTTATATTTACCCAATTTAAATCATTCATCTATTCTAACTCTGCATTTCCTCTCAGCGTAGAACAATGCAGGTATGGCATTTCCAAAAGATACATTACAGGCCCATATCACAGTGAATGCAAAAGGAGGGCAAGGACCCATTACATTGTCAAAATTAAAATCACCCAATTTTCATTTTGAACAAGGACCTCAAGTTGTTCACCAAAAATACTGGCAATGCGCATAATGAGATTGAACCCTAAGCTGGTCCACCCGGATCAGGTGGGTTTCATTCCTACTAGGGAAGCCCATGACAACATGATTAAGGCCATCAACTTAATCCACACGGCCCATGTTCAAAAGATCCCTATGCTGCTCCAGATGCCAAAAAGGCATTCGATAGGGTGAATTTGGTCTTTGGAGGAGACTCTTAAAACATATTGGGCTGGGCCAACGAATGATGAACTGGATCCATGCCACTTATTCGTGACCTTCTGTGAAGGTGAATGGTCACCTCTGCTCCTCCTTTGGGATCACAAATGGGACTCAATAGGGGTGTCCTCTTCTCCTCCCCAGATATTCATTTTATCCCTCAAACCCTTTTTTGCATACAATTAGGAACAATCCGGATATTACAGGCATGCGGCTGGATTCAGACTTGGCCCCAAAAGACACTAGCATATGCCGACAACTTGTTTTTCTTGTCTAATCCACTTGTGCCCCTGCGAAACCTCCTTTCGGAATTGAAATTCTATGAGAGCCTACCCTATTTTCAGATGAACTACCAAAAGTCAGAGGCATAAAATGTATCGATCGGCCTCCCAGGCTACTCCAATTTTTTTTCTAAAGCAGACTTTCGCTTTAAATGGGCCTTTTCCTGCATATAAAATACATGGGCATCTTTTTACCTAGCAAGGTGGAGGATATATTTATCCTCAATCTTCCTCCTCTCTTGGCGACTATCAAAAAAAAGACCTCCATTCGTGGCAACATGGCCTGTTTTCCTGGTTCAACGCTAAATCATCAAGATGAAGATCATGCCACGTTTACTTTATCCACTTCAGGCTAGAGGTCGACCGATATGGGTTTTTCTCTAGCCGATATTTAGAAATCGCGGCGGCCGATAGCCGATTTATGATGCCGATTTTTTTGGGCCGATATGTTAAAGCGGTAGTTCACCCTGACCCACATGATTTTTCCATCGAGACAGGCATTGTAGCGCGAGCTACAGTATGCCTGTCCCGATTTTTTTAACCCCGTACTCACCTCGTAGTCGTCCATCGTAGATTCCGGCTCCCGCGGGGAATGGGCGTGCCTATGGAGAGGGAGGATGATTGACGGCCGGCCCTGGCACGTCACTCTCCCCGAAGACAGCCGGAGTAGGTCTCGGCTCTTCACGGCGCGTGCGCACAGGCTATGCGCACGCGTCGTGAAGACCAAGCCTATTTCGGCTATTTCCGGAGAAGCGTGACGCGCCAGAGCCGGCCGTCAATCATCCTCCGTCTCCAGAGGCACGCCCATTCCCCGGTATCTTCGATGGACGACTACAAGGTGAGTATGGGGGGAAAAAATTCGGGACAGGCATACTGTAGCTCGCGCTACAGTGCCTGATTTAAAGGTAAAAGAAAAAACATTTTTTTTTTTCCTGTCGATAGGGTGAACCCCCGCTTTAAGCCGATTTTTCAGGCGCTTTTGGGCTAAACAGTAAAGTTAGCCCATAATTTTTTTTTTCGTCCAAAAGTTTTCATTACCTGTTTTTGTGTGTGTATATAATATATATATATATATATATATATATATATATATATATATATATATATATATATATATATATATATATATATATATATATATATATATATATATATATATATATATACATATATATACATATATATACATATATATATATACATATATATACATATATATACATATACACACATATACATATACACACACAGTGAGGAAAATAAGTATTTGAACACCCTGCTATTTTGCAAGTTCTCCCACTTGGAAATCATGAAGGGGTCTGAAATTGTCATCGTAGGTGCATGTCCACTGTGAGAGACATAATAAAAAAAAAAAAAATCCAGAAATCACAATTTATGATTTTTTAACTATTTATTTGTATGATACAGCTGCAAATAAGTATTTGAACACCTGTCTATCAGCTAGAATTCTGACCCTCAAAGACCTGTTAGTCTGCCTTTAAAATGTCCACCTCCACTCCATTTATTATCCTAAATTAGATGCACCTGTTTGAGGTCATTAGCTGCATAAAGACACCTGTCCACCCCATACAATCAGTAAGAATCCAACTACTAACATGGCCAAGACCAAAGAGCTGTCCAAAGACACTAGAGACAAAATTGTACACCTCCACAAGGCTGGAAAGGGCTACGGGGAAATTGCCAAGCAGCTTGGTGAAAAAAGGTCCACTGTTGGAGCAATCATTAGAAAATGGAAGAAGCTAAACATGACTGTCAATCTCCCTCGGACTGGGGCTCCATGCAAAATCTCACCTCGTGGGGTCTCAATGATCCTAAGAAAGGTGAGAAATCAGCCCAGGACTACACTGGAGGAGCTGGTCAATGACCTGAAAAGAGCTGGGACCACCGTTTCCAAGGTTACTGTTGGCAATACACTAAGACGTCATGGTTTGAAATCATGCATGGCACGGAAGGTTCCCCTGCTTAAACCAGCACATGTCAAGGCCCGTCTTAAGTTTGCCAATGACCATTTGGATGATCCAGAGGAGTCATGGGAGAAAGTCATGTGGTCAGATGAGACCAAAATAGAACTTTTTGGTCATAATTCCACTAACCGTGTTCGGAGGAAGAATAATGATGAGTACCATCCCAAGAACACCATCCCTACTGTGAAGCATGGGGGTGGTAGCATCATGCTTTGGGGGTGTTTTTCTGCACATGGGACAGGGCGACTGCACTGTATTAAGGAGAGGATGACCGGGGCCATGTATTGCGAGATTTTGGGCAACAACCTCCTTCCCTCAGTTAGAGCTTTGAAGATGGGTCGAGGCTGGGTCTTCCAACATGACAATGACCCGAAGCACACAGCCAGGATAACCAAGGAGTGGCTCTGTAAGAAGCATATCAAGGTTCTGGCGTGGCCTAGCCAGTCTCCAGACCTAAACCCAATAGAGAATCTTTGGAGGGAGCTCAAACTCCGTGTTTCTCAGCGACAGCCCAGAAACCTGACTGATCTAGAGAAGATCTGTGTGGAGGAGTGGGCCAAAATCCCTCCTCCAGTGTGTGCAAACCTGGTGAAAAACTACAAGAAACGTTTGACCTCTGTAATTGCAAACAAAGGCTACTGTACCAAATATTAACATTGATTTTCTCAGGTGTTCAAATACTTATTTGCAGCTGTATCATACAAATAAATAGTTAAAAAAATCATACATTGTGATTTCTGGATTTTTTTTTTTTGATTATGTCTCTCACAGTGGACATGCACCTACGATAACAATTTCAGACCCCTCCATGATTTCCAAGTGGGAGGACTTGCAAAATAGCAGGGTGTTCAAATACTTATTTTCCTCACTATATATATATATATATATATATATATATATATATATATATATATATATATATATATATATATATATATATATATATATATATATATATATATATATATATATATATATATATATATATATAGTAATGTAATACACAAAAACAGGTAATGAAAACTTTTGGACGAAAAAAAAAAAATATGGGCTAACTTTAGTTTAGTTTTTTTTTTATTTGTTAAAGTATTATTTCTCAAAAAAATGTGTTTGAAAGACCGTTGCACAAATACCGTGTAACATTAAATATTGCAGCAATCGCTATTTTATTTCCTAGGGTCTCTGCTAAAAAAATATATATATAATGTTTGGGGGTTCCAAGTAATTTTCTAGCAGAAAATACAGGATTTTTACTTGTAAGCAACAAGTGTCCAAAAAGATTTAGCCTTTAAATGGTTAAACTGAGAACTCTCCTACAGTTCATTGATAAGTAGCAACATTGTATATCTTTCTCAAAACTTGGCAGGCTGCCCAGGAGAGAGAGAGAGAGAGAAAAGTCTTCTACGGGAAGCTTCAGGCAACTTGCATTGACTTCTATTACAGAAGCTTTTTGCAAGTCGCGGTGCTAAAGCTTAAATCGGCTTTTTTAAAGCACAAATCGGCCGATGCCGATTAATTTAAAAACGCCAAATATCGGCCGATATATCGGCCAGCCGATATATCGGTCGACCTCTACTTCAGGCCCTACGGTTAGCCGGACCCCTTGTCCATTTTCCCTGGGCCCAAAAGCCCCTGCGTCTCAGTCACCCAAAACTGTTGGGTGGTATGGCTCTACCGGATGCCATTCTCCATCATGCCTGGAAGACCCTGAATTTCAAGATCTACGGGTCTTTGTCTAGTCGTCCATTCACAATAAAGTGCCTCATCTGCCAAATACTGGAGGACCAGGACTTTGCAGGTCTTTATTTTTGGCAAAAGATAGCGTTACTGAAAATGTAATACTCACACTAAGTAACAGAAAAAAAATATATATATATAATAATAATAATAATAATAATCTCTGCAGCAGCTGTCCACAGAGTGCTAAAACCCCAAATTATAAGTACATACAGTATATACAGCGCTTACAGAAATATATATGCTCATGTAAAGTGCTTAAGATGTTTAAAATGAGCACTTAAGCACTTTATATGAGTGCAGGTATTTCTGTAAGCACTGGAAATATGTATACTTAAAAAGATACAGTGGGCTCCCTTTATTCAATTGCTTCCCCTCCCTGGACGCATTCATATACCCACTTACCAAATTTGAGCGCTCATGCAAAAGGAAAAAACTTGGCTGCATCATGCAGTGCCCTTGACATGTGGGTTGCTGGTGTCCCCTCTGCCATCCTTTAGGCTTCTATATATTTCCTGGAGGATAGGCCTTACGGACAATCAGGTAGAGGATTCTTTTGTTCTCCTACAAAACATCTATTTGCACCAAGTACCAAGAAGCGGGCATTAAGGTGTTAACCCAGTGGTATTATACGCCTGTTAAGCTCCATAAAATGTTTCCTCAATGTCCAGATCTGTGTTGGAGATGTGGAGAGGAGACTGGTTCCCTTCACATTTTCTGGTCTTGCCACAAACTGCAATCTTTTTTGGTCAAAAGTTCAACAGATAATCCAAAAATTTACAGATCATGTCCTCCCGAAAGACCCTGTGTTTCTTTTTGCACTGCCACAGTTTCTAGGGTAAGACATATAAGCGATCCATCTTACCCCTTTTTGATCACAGCAGAAAAAAGCTGCATCCTGCTCTTTTGGAAGCAGGCAAAGGTTCCACCCATAGCCATCTAATTGAAGAGAGTGGTTAAAATAACGAGATGGAGGTTCAACTGGCACAAATTTGTTTACTCTGCTGCATACAAGAACTTGCTGAATTAAAATAAACTAAATGGAGATTAAACCAATAATCATCTTGGATCTGCTGGGGTGGTGAACTAACTAACTGACTGGATTCCCCCCCCCCCCCGTCTGTTTACTTCGGCAGATCCCCATTCTGTCGGAAGATCGCGGGTGACCAGAGTCCGCCGGGGCCGCTGATTAGAGGCCATTCATGCAGCCGAGCCTCTTTGCTGCATTAACTGTGGCGGCAGGTCGGGAAGTGGTTAAATATCAGGATTTTTTACACTGCTATTGCCTTTAACCATGATATTCACCTTTCTAAGCAATAATTAACTGTCATGAATTGCTTTTCCATTCATGACAGCTTTCTTATTGTTGACATGCTGTGATTAGCTACATCTAATTACATGGTACAGGGTGCTGCAATTGGCCCACAGCTATCGCATGGTACATGGGGCCAATCACAGCATCACAATACAGTCATGAATGGAAGCCATTAATAACTGTCAACATTAAAAATTAAGTACAAAAAATCAAAGAAGAATAAATCACCCTAAAAATAGGCACAAAAAAGCTGCAACCATTAGCAAGTGACCTCACTCTAAACACAAATAATAATAATAAAAATGGTGCGCCAAGTCAGGAAGCTATGCATCAAAAATAAAAAAATCCCAAAAACAAAAATTGCAGTAATATGCAATAAATATGTGAAACAGTGATAAAGTTCACCAATTAACCACTTGCTTACTAGGCACATAAACCCCCTTCGTCCCCAGGCGAAATTTCAGCTTCCGGCACTGCGTCGCTTTAACTGACAATTGCGTGGTCGTGCGACGTGGCTCCCAAACAAAATTGACGTCCTTTTTTCCCCACAAATACAGCTTTATTTTGGTGGTATTTGATCACCTGTGCGTTTTTATTTTTTGCGCTATAAACAAAAAAAAGAGCGACAATTTAAAAAAAATATATATATTTTACTTGTTGCTATAATAAATATCCAATTTAAAAAAAAAAAACTTTTTTTTTCTCAGTTAACCACTTAAGCCCCGGACCAAAATGCTGCCTAAAGACCCAAGGGGTTTTTACAGTTCGGGACTGCGTCGCTTTGACAATTGAGCGGTCGTGCGACGTGGCTCCCAAACAAAATTGGCGTCTTTTTCCCAACAAATAGAGCTTTCTTTGGTGGTATTTGATCACCTCTGCGGTTTTTAAGTTTTGCACTATAAATAAAAGTAGAGCGACATTTTTGAAAAAGAATGCAATATTTTTTACTTTTTGCTGTAATAAATATCCCCCAAAAACATATATAAAAAAATTTTTCTTCCTCAGTTTAGGCCGATACGTATTCTTCTACCTATTTTTGGTAAAAAAAAAAAAAAAAATCGCAATAATCGTTTATCGGTTGGTTTGCGCAAAATTTATAGCGTTTACAAAATAGGGGATAGTTTTTTTGCATTTTTATTTATTATTTTTTTTTTTTACTACTAATGGCGGCGATCAGCGATTTTTTTCGTGACTGCGACATTATGGCGGACACTTCGGACAATTTTGACACATTTTTGGGACAATTGTCATTTTCAAAGCAAAAAATGCATTTAAATTGCATTGTTTATTGTGAAAATGACAGTTGCAGTTTGGGAGTTAAACACAGCGGCGCTGTAGGAGTTAGGGATCACTGTGTATGTGTTTACTAGTGTAGGGGTGTGTGGCTGTAGGAATGACGTCATTGATCGTGTCTCCCCTATAAAGGGGATGACGCGATCGATGCGCCGACACAGTGAAGCACGGGGAAGCCGTGTTTACACACGGCTCTCCCCGTTCTTCAGCTCCGGGGAGCGATCGCGACGGAGTGGCTATAAACAAATAGCCGCGCCGTCGTCCCGGATCGCTCCCCGAGCGGACCCGACCTCCGCATGTACCGGGGGGGGGGTCCCGATCGGACTCCCCACCCACGTCTAGCAGAGGACGTACAGGTACGTGATTGTGCCTGTCCGTGCCATTCTGCCGACGTAAATGTACATGAGGAGGTCGGGAAGTGGTTAAGGCCGTTACGTATTTTTCTATGTATTTTTGTTAAAGAAAGAAAAAAAAAAAAAAATTGCAATAAGCTATAGCGCCTACAAAATAGAGGACAGAATTATGATTTTTTATTATTATTTTTTTTTAAAAGTAATGGCGGCGATCTGCGATTTTTATTGGGACTGCGATATTGTGGCGGACATATCGGACACTTTTGACACAAATTTGGGACCATTCACATTTATACAGCGATCAGTGCTATAAAAATGCACTAATTACTGTATAAATGTGACTGGCAGGGAAGGTGTTAACACTAGGGGGTGAGGAAGGGGTTAAATGTATTCCCTGGGTGTGTTTTAACTGTGTGGGGGGGAGGGGGCTGACTGGGGGAGGTAACCAATGCTGTGTCCCTATGTACAAGGGACACAGATCGGTCTCCTCTCCTGACAGCACGTGGAGCTCTGTGTTTACACACAGAGCTCCACGTCCCTGCTGTCACCTGCTGTGTCACCGCCGATCGCGGCCGCCAGGTACACGCATCGGCTCTTCAGCGATACGCTGGGACACCATTTACCCGCTGTGCGCCACCCAGTGGCGCGCGCGGGTAATGCTTTTAAAAAGACGTCCAAAGACGTCCACTTGGTACTTGAGAGCCGCGCTGTTGACGTCTTTTGTCAATAGTGCGGGTCTGAAGTGGTTAAAAGAAGCTAAACAGCAAAAATAGACAAAATCTGCATAAAATGACGAACCCCAATTAAAAAAAACAAAAAAAACAGTAATATGCGATATGTGAAACAGTGATAGAGTGCTTAAATCGAATGCATCTGATCTTACATAAAAAAATATATTAAAATAAGTCCCAAATAATGAAGTGCTTGTGTATCAAAAAGTGATGAGATGTGAAGATCATGTGCTCAAAAAACAGTTCTTGATGCTCTCCCATCAACCAGGGGTGTGCCCTAGCAGCTCACCTTAAACAAAGGCCATGACAGGTCTAGTGGCGCTTTGGTATAAATATCCTCCGCAGTAGTTTGTTCCACTCTCCCCTCCTGCATCAAAATCCACAGCTGGTCTGACCAGGCTTAAGCGGAATCTCCTCCGCTTCTTTATGTCTTCGGAGAGGCAGCTCATACCTTCCTACTGGAAGTCGACCACCACTCCTCCCTTGTCACATTGGGTCTCGATTATGAATGACACTATGAGAATGGAGGAGATGTTGGCTCTTGACAATGATACCTACGATAAGTCGGCTCCCCCCGGCTCCGAGCGGCTGCAGAAGTCTGGTTCAGATGCACACATCTCTCGATCCTGGCTCCACTGACTGCCAGCAAGGTCTAGACCAGCTTCCCGAACTTCACCATTATTATTATTATGATGTAAGTGCTGGATACATTTCAATCTTAAATATTAAAAACAGAATACTCAGAGGCGCTTTTCTTCTGGTTTGTTTTCTTGCGAAGGAGGAGCCGGGGATATCACTTCTGGTCACAGCCGAGACCAGGAAGTAGGGATTATATCGACACTGCTTGCTTTTAACCTAGATGTAAAAAAGGTATTATGTTTTATTAAAACCATTTCTTCTGCGAAATTACTACACTCTGGAGTTCTTATTTGTCTTGTACGGCCTGTGAATTGAGGAGATCCAATACAGCATCATGAATATTTATCCCCGATTTTATGCTATAAAGGAGTAGGAGGCGAGTGGAATGTGACTTTCCATAAAGAATCCATATAATAAAGCCTGGTCAGACCAGCTGTGGATTTTTATGCAGGAGAGAATGGAACATGAACTGCTGCCAAGGATATTTATACCAAAGTGCCACTAGACCTGTTGTGGTCTTTGTTTAAGGCAGTGTTTCTCAACCTGGGGGGGGGGGGGGGGGGCGAATGACGATTTGTCAGGGGTCACTACTGAATCCTGGGCTGTCCCTGAAGCCTGCACTGCTCACCCAGCCTTTTCATGGCTTCCCTGGAGCCTATGGCCACCCAATCAGCCTCTTCGCAGCCGCCTATTCAGTTTACAGCATGACTGGAGGGCAGAGACTAGAGGTCAGCTGACTGGTGAGGAATGTGAAGTGGGAGTGACTGGGAGGAGACTCCATCTCCCGATTTCGGCATATGCGTCACTGCTACGAGACACGACAAAGTCGGAGACACGAGTAACGCTACCAGTGATTATAGTTGCCAAAGTCCCCATTACCTTTCTCAGGTGACCTTGATCAAGAGCACCCAAGTTGGCTAATAAGAACTCCCACACATCCCATTCTCTCCCCCCCCCCCCCCCCACACCAATGAGTAAAACAGGGCTCGACAAACCTGGGCGCCAGGTCGCAATTGCAACTAAAATAAGCGACCTGGGGCAGCACAGCTGGGCTAACCTGTCTCCATGTGCACCCCCCGCGCAATTGCGTCAGCCTCGCTTGCCGGTAATCGAGGCTGGCCCTTTGTTTCTTTATGGATTTTGGCGCCCCCTTCTGGTGGCCGTTGGTATAACAAGACAACCAGCAATGCTAATGGAGCTTCCCTGCCTGTTTTCATTGCCCAATAATCTCGTTCTCTTAGAACCCCCAAACATTAGATATATTTTTTATTCTAACACCCTAGAGGAAAAAAATGTCGGTCGTTGCAATACTTTGTCACACCGTATTTGCGCAGTGGTCTTACAAGCGCACTTTTTTCGGAAAAACACACACCTTTTTTATTAAAAAAAAAACGGAGTTAGGCTTACCGGTAACTCTGTTTTCAGGAGTCTTCCAGGACAGCCCTGTAGATGTAGCTCCTCCCTCCGGGACAGGAAACACAATCACCCCCAATTACAAAAGGCGGTCCTCCAGGCCTTCTCCTCAGTTCATCCAAGAATTCCTGAAGGGCTCTGAAAGACATAATCTACCAACACATCGTTAGTACAAACCTCCACTTCCAGTTAGAAATATAAACACCGGGTGGGAAGCCAGGCTGTCCTGGAAGACTCCTGAAAACAGAGTTACCGGTAAGCCTAACTCCGGTTTTACCCTTTCGTCTTCCAGGACAGCCCTGTAGATGATTGACAAGAAACTTACTTATCAGGGTGGGGTTACTGCTTGGAGGACCCTTCTACCAAATGCCTGATCCTTCTCAGACATCAAGTCCAGGCGATAGTGCTTGGCGAAAGTAGTATAACTTGACCACGTTGCCGCCTTGCAAATCTCTTCTGGTGAGGCTCCGGCCCTCTCAGCCCATGAACTTGAAACCGCTCTAGTCGAGTGTGCTTTAACAAACGGGGCTTGTATGCCCTCTAACTCATAAGCCTTTCCTATTGCCATCCTGATCCATCTAGCAATGGAGGATTTAGACGCTTTCTGCCCCTTTTTACTTCCTGAAAAATTAACAAAAAGGGAATCGCTCTTCCTAAATTCTTTGGAAACTTCTAAGTAAATTAAAAGGCACCTCCTAACATCTAACAAGTTTTGGGGTGCTCCCTCTGAGTTTGAGGTGGAACAAAAAGAAGGAAGGACAATGTCCTGTGTCCTATGAAACTTGGACACAACTTTTGGGAGAAAACTGGGGTCTGTTTTCAAAATAATCCGATCTTCAAAAATTAACAAAAAAGGCTCCAAAATTGAAAGAGCCTGTAGCTCACTCACCCGTCTGGCTGAGGTCACTGCCACCACCAAGAGCACTGTCTTAAGTGCAACCCATTTCAAGATGGATTCCTCCAGAGGTTCAAAAGGTTTGCCTGAAAGTGCCCTGAGCACCAACGAAAGATCCCAAGAAGGACAGGTCGAAACCCTTACTGGCCTTGATCTTGATAAAGCCTTGAAAAAATTCTTAACGAACGAATTCTGCTGTAGGGAATACTGCAAGAAGACACTCAGGGCTGCTACCTGTACTTTTAGGGTGCTAGGGGGAGAGACCCAGATCCACCCCAGCCTGTAAAAATTCCAAAATAGCTGGAATCCCTGGATGATCTAACTCTTGTTCTTTCATCCATGAACAAAATCTCTTCCAGAATTTGGCATAGATTGCTCTCGTAACTGGCTTTCTGCACTGTAATAAGGTGTTTATTACCCTCTCTGAGAAACCCTCTGCTCTCAACAACTGTTCCTCAGATACCACGCAGTTAGACTTAGTCTGTCTACCTGCGGGTGTAGGATTGGACCCTGCGAGATCAGATCCTTCCGGATTGGAAGGGGGAATGGAGGGAGAATGCACAGTTCCTTCAGGATTGCAAACCAGGGCCTCTTTGGCCAACAGGGCGCGATCAAAATCAAGTCTGTCTCCTCCAACCGAAACTTCTGAAGTACCGCTGCGATCATCCTTACTGGGGGGAAGGCGTAGCAGATGTTGAACCTCCAAGGACCGGCAAAGGCGTCTATCCTTAAGGCCTGATCTCTTGGATGTATTGAGAAGAATTGGGTTACCTTCCTGTTCTTTTCCGAGGCAAAAAGATCTACTTCCGGAAGACCCCACCTCTGTGTTATCTGAGAGAATACTTCTTCGTTTAGGGACCACTCGTCCTGTCTCACTGGCTGGCGACTTAAATAATCTGCCAGAGAGTTTTGAGTACCCTTTAGGTGGACTGCTGTTAGTGAAGACAAGTTGGTCTCCGCCCAGGAGAGGATTTTGTTGGATATCTCCTGAAGAGCCAGACTTCTTGTCCCTCCCTGCTTGTTCAAGTACGCGACTGCAGCCGCGTTGTCCGAGCGAACTTGCAGGTGACGTCCTACCAACCTTCCCTGGAATGACTCTATCGTCCTTAGAATTGCCAAAAGCTCTCTTTGGTTGGAAGAGCGACTTGCCTCCCCTGGGGACCATGCTCCCTGGGCTACTGCTTCCTCTAGGTGGGCTCCCCAGCCCCAGGCACTTGCGTCCGTTGTCACCACTACTTCCGCCGGGAAGGACCAGTCTAGACCTTTGCTCAGATTGTGATGTCCTCGCCACCACCAATGTCCTCTTTACTTTTGCTGAGATTGGGATCAGTGACTCTAAATCCTGGCTCTGGCCACTTCAGAGACGGAGCATAAGTTCCTGTAATGGACGTTGATGTCTTGCCCAAGGAACTGCAGGGAAACAGGATGTCATGAATCCCAGGACCCTCATTACTTCTCTGATTGAAGTCCACTGATTGGACTGTAACTGGGCTACCGCCTGATTTACTTTGGTAACTTGGGGAGATAAATTTTTCTCTTTTCCGAAGATATCTTGTACCCTAGGTATACTACCTCCTGGGATGGCACCAACTGTGATTTGTCCCGGTTGATTATCCATCCGAGTGAGGAGAGAAACTCCTGTGCTACCAGTAAATCCCTCTCTAACTGTTGAGCCGATCTTGCTACGAACAGTAGATCGTCTAAGTATGGGATTACTGTGATCGCTTGGTCCCTGAGAGGGGCAAGAGCCTCTGCCAGAACCTTGGTAAAAATTCTCGGTGACGAGGATAGCCCAAAGGGCAGGGCTTGGAACTGATAGTGTTGAACCCCCTAGAGTTACCCTTACTGCCACCCTGAGGAATTTTTGGTAATCTGGATGTATAGGGATGTGCAGGTAAGCATCCCTGAGATCCAGGGTCGCCATGTAACACCCTGGGAACAGACATCTTGATACCGTAAAGATCGACTCCATTCTGAACCTTTTGTATTTTACAAATTTGTTCAGAGGCCGGAGGTTCAGGATCATCCGGAAATTCCCTGATGGTTTCTTTACGATAAACATATGGGAATATACTCCCTGTCCCTGCTCCTCCAGGGGTACCAGAATTAGGACTCTGATCCACCAATTCTCCTAGAGACAGCATGAGAGCTTCTGCCTTTGCTTTTTCCCTGGGTGGCTGAGTCACCATGAAGTTCAAGTGAGGCAGTGACGCAAACTCCAGCTTGTATCCGTTCTTTATAAGATCTAGAATGAACGGGCTTGAGGTTGCCTTGGTCCATTGTGGGAGGAACTGCCCCAACCTTCCTCCCACGGGGACACAGGAGTCACTGTGGTTTTGGGGCGGGTTGAGGAGGATTGAATAGGATTCCTCCTCTACCACGACACTTGTGACCTGCCCAGTGCTTCTTGGGTTGGCCTTCTTTCTTCTGGTTTTGCCAAAAGCTTGATCCCTTGAAGCCACGAAAAAAACTTTCCTTCTGTTTTTTTCTTCTTCTCAGGAAAGGCCTTCTTCCTGTCCTGAGTACGCTCCAAAGCCTCTTGGAGGCCGGATCCGAAAAGGTGGTCTCCTGAAAAAGGAAGACCACACAATTTCAATTTTGAGGCGGCATCGCCCGTCCAGGTTTTCAGCCATACCGATCTTCTGGCTGCATTGACAAGAGCTGTTGACCTGGCAGCCAACTTTACTGACTCCTCTGAGGCGTCCGCTAGAAATCCTACTGCCTTGAATAGGAGTGGAAAGGATTTTAGAAGCTCCTGTCTGGAGGTACCGGCCAAGATGTGTGCCTGCAACTGGGTGAGCCAACACTCCAAGTTCCTTGCTACACAAGTAGCTGCTAGAGCTGGCTTTAAACTAATCGCAGAGGCGTCCCAAGCTCTTTTCAATAGTAGGTCCCCCCTTTTGTCCATTGGGTCCCTAAGGGAACCGAGGTCATCAAAAGCCAAATCCGTCCTTCTGGAAACTTTGGCTAAAGGGGCATCCAGTCTAGGAACCTTGTTCCAAGGATGAGACACAACTGATTCAAATGGAAACTAGGGTTGTCCAGATACCGATACCAGTATCGGTATCGGGACCGATACCGAGTATTTGCGGGAGTACTCGTACTCGCGCAAATACCCCCGATACCTAAATAGAATACTTCCCCCCCCCCTTCCCCCCCGCCGCTGCATCGCGCCGCCGCATCGAGGGACATGGCTAGAGGGACATTGCTGCATATGTGAGGGACATGGCTAGAGGGACATGGCTGCATATGTGAGGGACATGGCTAGAGGGACATGGCTGCATATGTGAGGGACATGGCTAGAGGGACATGGCTGCATATGTGAGGGACATGGCTAGAGGGACATGGCTGCATATGTGAGGGACATGGCTAGAGGGACATGGCTGCATATGTGAGGGACATGGCTAGAGGGACATGGCTGCATATGTGAGGGACATGGCTAGAGGGACATTGCTGCATATGTGAGGGACATGGCTAGAGGGACATGGCTAGAGGGACATTGCTGCATATGTGAGGGACATGGCTAGAGGGACATGGCTGCATATGTGAGGGACATGGCTAGAGGGACATGGCTGCATATGTGGGGGACATGGCTGCATATGGGGGGGACATGGCTGCATTTGGGGACACATTTAAAAAAAGTATCGGTATTCGGTATCGGCGACTACTTGAAAAAAAGTATCGGTACTTGTACTCGGTCCTAAAAAAAGTGGTATCGGGACAACCCTAATGGAAACCTACGTTTGAGGCTGCCTGAGAAAAAGGGTCTTCTTTCAGGTTGTTCCCATTCTCGCAGAATCATATCGATCAGAGACTTATGAACCGGAAAAACTTTGGTTCTAGTCGCATTCCCTTGATACATAAGGTCATGCTTTGAGAGCTGAACCTGTTCCTCTTGGATATCTAAAGTATCATAGATAGCATTTAGAAGATCCCCCACATCATCTAATGACAATTTGTATCTGGCCGCCCTGGAGGAATCCTCCTCTCCCTCTGATTCAGATGCTGAACCTGCCTGAGAGGAAACAACTGATCTGGGAGTCCTGTCTCTAACCTCCTCCTCTTCCTCTTGAATTTGTAGGGAAGGAACACTAGAGGCCCTAGGTAGGGACGGGGCCGGACCCTGCATCCTGTCTATCAGTCCTTTAAACGACTGAAATGTGGATGCAATTTCATCTTTAAAAGATGACAACATTTGGTGACAAGTGGTTACTGAACTTTCCTTAACCAAGCTGTTGACACAATCAGGACATAAAGGCTTATCCCAGTTAGAACTTAGCTTTGTCCCACACACGGCACATTTCTTCCTAGGAGGCTGGTTCTTATCATGGGCCTTAACCTGTTAAAGACAAACAACACAGTGGACCACATTACAACCAGCAAGACCTGTATTCACCACTGTGAAAAGGTTCCTAGAAGGTGCCAAACCCTCCACCAGACAGGCTCACCACCTAGGGGGGGTATATGGGGTAACAATCCCCTACCTAACAGAATAAGCCATGTGCCATCACCAGGCCTTACCTGAGAGGTACCGGTGCCTGTTGGACCAGGATCGGGAATAGCCACTGCTGCATCCATGGTCCTGTGTTTTTTGTTTCAGTCTCTCTGAACAAACACTAGCGCCGGGTTCCTTCGAGTCCCCTCCGCGCCCTTTTTTGAAGTAGGAACGATACTTCCGGGGGCCCCCTGATGACGCGCTTCCGCCGAGATTCTCCTTCCTCTCTTTGGAACGCACGGTACACGCCCCCTCATCGAATACCGGAAGTGGCGAAAAGCCGATTCGATGGCGTCTCTCACCCTCGCAGCCACGGCCATCCAGATGCTCCAGGGGACGGATCCCGCCGTCAACGGGGGCCGACTCTCGCCGAGCTCACGGCGGAGGAGACTCCAGCCACGCTCTCTACCCCTAGGGCCAGAGGAGTGCTGAAGGTATGAGGTAGGTTCGCTCCCCACAAAAAAAGACACGTTCCACGATTGCATCTCCTCCCGTCCGGCAGGAAACACAAAAAACTGAGGAGAAGGCCCTGAGGACCGCCTTTTGTAATTGGGGGCGATTGTGTTTCCTGTCCCGGAGGGAGGAGCTACATCTACAGGGCTGTCCTGGAAGACGAAAGGGTAAAATAAAACAAGACAGCAGTAAAGTTAGCCCAATTCTTTTATATTGTGAAAGATAATGTAACGCTTAGTAAATTGATACCCAACATGTCACGCTCATGGAATGGCGAAACTTCTCCATGGGGAAAGGAAAATTCTACAGGTTGGATTTTTTGAGATAGAGGAGGTCTAGGGCTAGAATTATTGCTCTCGCTCTACAAATCACGGCGATACCTCACATGTGTGGCTTGAACACTGCTTTCATATGCGGGCGCTACTCACTAATGCGTTCGCTTCTGAACGTGAGCTCGGCCGGGGGGGGGGGGGGGGGGGGTCACGTTACTGGCTCCTAACTTTAGCTGGCTCCTAGATTTCAAGCAAATTTGTCAAGCCCTGTAGTAAGAGAAGGAATAAAAATGGAGAATACATAGAAGGGAGAAAAAAAAATGGGAGGAGGAACAAGAACAAGAAATGCGTCTAAAGAGAGGGATAGAAGAAAAAAACAAAAACACACACACACACACACACACACACACACACGAAATTAGCATAGAGCGAAATAAAAGGGAAAGCAAGGAGAATTAAGAGTGGTACATCCTAAAATGTACCATAAGGGGTTTTAATATTGTACGAGTGGAAGGAACTCAGGGTGTTAAAAGTCCGTGGGTTAGGGGCGCAAATTACTTGTCATGCCTTGGGTGCTGACAACCCACGCTCCGAAAATAAATTTTATCGTTAGGGGTCCTCACAACTTGGGAAATTTTATCAAGGGGTCACAGCACTAGAGAGGTTGAGAATCCCTTGTTTAAGGTGAGCTTCTAGGGCACTCCCCTGGTGGATACCTGGATGGTGGACGCAAAAGGGGATCACAAATTTCCAGAACTGTTTTTTGAGCATGTGATCTTCACATCGCATCACTTTGATGCACAAGCACTTTATTATAAATCATCTGTAAAATCAGATGAATTTTACATTAATTTTGATTCAAGCACTCCACTGTTTCACATATCGCATCTGACTGCAATTTTTTTTTGCGTTTCCTTGAAATTATGGATAGGCATTAATGCATATTTGTAAATTTTTGCGCAATAACTTCTTGAATTGGCGCACCATTGACATTGTAATCTTGTCATTGCTATGACCAATCATAGTGATCAGAGGAGCGACCAGATACTGAGCACAGTGATCCGCTGTGTAAACTGTACACAGTGGTCATGAGGGCACGGTAGCGTGCATGTGCTAGGCAACGTACAAGTACATCACCTAGTCTGGCTGTGCCGCCCTGTCACAGTAAATGTACTGTGGGCAGATAGCAACTGGTTAAAGCTGATCTCCAGCTTTGTGAAGTTTAACCACTTCAGCCCCTGGCCATTTTGCAGCTAAAGGACCAGGCCCCTTTTGCGATCCGGCACTGTCACTTTAACGGACAATTGCATGGTCGTGCGACGTGGCTCCCAAACAAAATTGGCGTCCTTTTTTTCCCCACAAATAGAGCTTTCTTTTAGTGGCATTTGATCATCTCTGCGGTTTTATTTTTTGTGCTATAAACAAAAAATAGAGCGACAATTTGAAAAAATACTTTACTTTTTGAGATAGATAGATAGATAGATAGATAGATAGATAGATAGATAGATAGAGATAGGATAAAATATTTTCCCTCAGTTTAGGCCGATACGTATTCTACATATTTTTGGTTCAAAAAAAAAAATTTTTATAGATTGGTTTGCGCAAAAGTTATAGCGTCTACAAAAAAAAAAAAAAAAAAGGGTTAGTTTTATGGCATTATTAATATTTTTTTTTACTAGTAAGTACACGGAGCCGAGATCAGTGTCATTGTGACTAGGCAGAGCAAGGAGATGCTTATTTACACAAGCATCTCCCCACTACATACCTCCGTGAGATGATTGCAGGGATGCCCGCGGCGATAGAGTCCACAGGACCCGCGGTCCGACTCACGTGAAGGTGGCAGGGTCGCGAGCACGGCGGCACACGCGAGACCACACGGCGGCATCTTAAAAGGCGACATATCTGTATGTGCCTTTGCCTGTCCGTGCCATTCTGCCGACGGATATGTAAAGGGGTCGGTCTTTAACTGCTTGCCTACTGTGCACATACACCCCCTTCCTGCCCAGACGAGATTTTAGCTTCGGCACTGCGACGTTTTAACTGACAATTGCGCGGTCGTGCGACATGGCTCCCAAACACAATTGACGTCCTTTTTTTCCCCCCCACAAATAGAGCTTTCTTTTGGTGGTATTTGATCGCCTGTGCGGTTTTTATTTTTTGGGCTATAAACAAATAAAAAAGTGTAAATTTTGAAAAAAATAAATAAATACATACACAATATTTTTTACTTTTTGCTATAATAAATATCCCATTTTTAAAAAAAAAAAATATATTTTTTTTTTCTCAGTTTAGGCCGATACGTATTCTACATATTTTTGGCAAAAAAAAAAAAAAATTTGCAATAACCTGGTTTGCGCAAAAGTTAGATTACCTACAAAATAGGGGACATAATGATTTTTATTTTTTTTTACTAGGAATGGCGGCGATCTGCGTTTTTTCGGGACTGCGACATTATAGCGGACATATCGGACACTTTTTGACACATTTTTGGGACCATTCACATTTATACAGTGAACAGTGCTATAAATATGCATGGATTACTGTATAAATGTGACTGGCAGGGAAGGGGTTAACAACTAGGGGGCAGGGAAGGGGTTAAATGTGTATCCTGGGTGTGTTCTGACTGTGTGTGGAGGGGGGTGACTGGGGGAGGTGACCGATCCGTGTCCCTATGTACAAGGGACACAGATCGGTCTCCCCTCTCCCTGACAGAACGTGGAGCTCCATGTTTACACACAGAGCTCCACGTCCCTGCTCAGTTACTGGGCAATCGCAGGTGCCCGGCGGCCATTGGGCACACACACACTGTTCCCAGTGATGCGATGGGTGCGCGTGCCGCCGGCGGTGCGCCCTAGAGCCTTTAAATGACATCATATGATATCCTTTCAGAACAATAGAGCATTCCGAAGTGAAGTGGTTAAAGCAGAGTTCCACCTTAAAAACTCAACTGGAATAGGGTCTTTAGATAATGTCCTGTACTATTAATTCTATTAGATCTGTAAACTAGTTAAAGCGGAGGTTCACCCTCAAACTGAACTTTGTATTTATCATAACTGCAGCCTTAAATGCCTAAACCGCTGTCTTTTTTCCCAGATCTGTACGCTTACCTTTATACAGATGGATTCAGCCTCACCTTGTTCCCTGCAGGAGAGGGTGTGTTGCTCCCCCCCCCCCCCACGACGCTGGGACCTGTGTGCAATGTCTCCTGTGAGTGACGTTTCAACACTCACAGGAGACCATCCACAATAGCCAGGCATGTATTCTCGTGCTGGCTCGAGAATCACGTGATGCGGGAAGCAGGCATCGCATCGAATCACGGAATCCAGGAAGTGTTTGCTTGTGGGCTTTACAATGCCCACAAGCAAGATGGAAAAGCCCAGGACTATTTTTTAAAACTTGTTCTTTAGGACGAAAACCAAACAGACGGATGTACGAGCGGCTAGCAAGTGAGTGGTACCTTGCAATTTATATATATATATATATATATATATATATCTATATCTATATCTATATCTATATCGAGAGAGAGAGAGAGAGAGAGAGAGAGAGAATATATCAAAGCATTGCAGATTTTAACAAAAATTGCAGAACCCGCGTGTAACAGGAGTCACTTTAGGGGCACAGGGTGAATGAGAACCCCACTATGGTCTGTGCTAGTCACATTTAATGCGGTCAGATATTGTATATATATTGTGTGTTGGCTGATGTATACTAGTAAGCTTGCTGTGATGAAAGGGGTGGGGTGTGATTGCATTCCATTGTCTATTGTGGTAATTAAGTCGGCTATGTGGATTGGAGCTTGGTAGTCAGTCTGCATACCTATTATGGGGTCTAAGTGTCTTGCTGTGAGGAAAGGGGGGGAATCACTCCAGCAGCCCCCCCCCCCCCTGCTGGGACTGTTTGCTGAAGGAGAAGTTTGAACACACCTGACCTGTATCACCATTGTCATTGGACAATTTAACCCACCCTGTTTCCCAAGGGTGGGAGGGATGTATTTTGAAGAGAAATGTGTTACCATGTGCAGATAATAAAGATTCATTCCCTGTTTTGAACCTCAAACAAGAGCTGTGTGTCTCGTTTCTGGGGGGAATTCTTATGGGTCTTGTTCGTTTGCCTGATTGTGGAGTGTCGATAAGCTGTCTTGGAATGGATGGAAGGTCGTAAACGGTGATGACCGTTACACCGCGGAACCTCCGCTTTAACTCTGTGGCTGCATGATACCTTGAGGACTTTATTATAAGCATTTTCACTAAAACAAATGGATTATAGGACACAGATCCAGTTTTTACTGGGAGCCTAGGATACACTTTCTAACAGAGCTACATGACTCTGAATTTAGGAACTGGTTGCTATTATTTTTATTTGCTTTAAAAATTGCAGAAGATTATTTTTTCCGGTGACAACATACAAGGCCTTGAAAAAGTCTTCATACCCCTTGACATTTTTCACTTTGTCAGGTTACAACCAAAAATGTAAATGTATTTTATGTGATCGACCAACACAAAGTGGCACATAATTGTGAAGTGAAAGGAAAAATTATACATTTTTGCTGCAAGTCATTTTCGGAATGTCTCTACCAGCTTTGCACATCTAGGAGTGAAATTTTTGCCCATTATTCTTTGCAAAATAGCTCAAGCTCTGGCTGATTGGCTGGAGAGCGTCTGTGTACAGCCACAGATTATAAGTCGGATTTAGGTCTGGACTTTGAATGGGCCAGTCCAACACATGAATATGCTTTGATCTAAACCACTCCATTGTAGCTCTGGCTGTATGTTTAGGGTCCTTGTCCTGCTGGAGGGCGAAGCTCCACCCCAGTCTCAAGTCTTTTGCAGACTCAAAACAGGTTTTATTCTAAGATTGCTCTGTATTTGGCTCCATCCATCTTCCCATCAACTCTGACCGGCTTCCCTGTTCCTGCTAAAGAAAAGCATCCCCAAAACATTACACTGCCAACACCATGTTTCACGGTGAGAATGAAGTGTTCAGGGTGATGTGCAGTGTTAGTTTTTCACCACTTTTGGGTTTTGCTTTTAAGCCAAAAAAGTACCAGTTACACTTACCGGTAACGGATTTTCTAGGAAATCTTCCAGGACGTCACACCTGAGATGACGGTCCCACCTGACAGGAAACACAATCAACAGAGTTTAAAAGGCCCCACCCTTCCCTCAGTTATGACAAAACACAGACCCACACCGGTGTCAGAGGGTACCTTCTGTGAATACAAACATCACCAACATTAAAGGGTGGGAAGTAGGCCTGCCTTCCTGGAAGATTTCCTAGAAAATCCGTTACCGGTAAGTGTAACTGGTACTTTTCTCCAGTCATCATCCAGGACGGCACACCTGAGATGAGCAAGAAGTTCAGGCCTACCTTAGGGTGGGCTCACAGCCTGTAGGACCTTCCTGCCGAATGCCAAGTCCTGAGGGGACAACAGCTCCACTCTGTAGCGCCTCAAATTTATTTTGGCTCGTCCAAGTTGCTGCTTTGCAGATCTGATCAATTGAATCGCCTGCCTTCTCTGCCCAGGAGGTCGCCAGAGATCTGGTTGAGTGAGCTTTAATGTGCTCTGGAACAGGTTTTCCTGACTGTTCATAAGCTACTGCGATAGTCTGTTTAATCCAGGCTTGAAGCCCTTTCTTTTGACCGGAAAAATTAATCAACAAATGATTTGATCTCCTGAACTCACTATCTAAAATAGGTTAGAAGACACCTTCTAACATCTAATAAATGAAACCTTGACTCCTTGTCATTTTTTGGGTTCTGACAAAAAGGAGGGGAGGACAATCTGTGACCTGTGGAATTCCGAGGTCACTTTTGGTAAATCTAACGGGTCCTGTCTGAGGATAACCCTATCCTCCAGGAGCAACAAAAAAGGCTTTTATAGTCAGAGCTTGTAAATCACGCACCCTTTTGGCTGTCACGATTGCTAGAAGAAAGGCCATCTTAAGTAAAAGGAATTTAACAGAAATTTGAGCCCCCGGCTCAAAAGGCTCTTTGGTTAGAGCATCTAGTACCAGGGATAAATCCCAAGGTGGAAACCTGATCGTCTTTACCGGGGTTACCCTTTCCCTGGCTTTCAAAAACCTTTTTACCAGTGGGTTCAGGGCTAGCCTTTGGTCAAAAAATACTGACAAGGCTGCCACCTGGACCCAGAGGGCCAGATTCTTGTAGATCGCCGCATCTTTGCGGCGGCGTAACGTATCTTATTTACGTTACGCCGCCGCAAGTTTTACGGGCAAGTGCTTGATTCACAAAGCACTTGCCTGTAAAGTTGCGGCGGTGTAGCACAAATCCTCCGGCGCAAGCCCGCCTAATTCAAATGATCCGGGTAGGGGGCGTGGATTTAAATTAGGCGCGTTCCCGCGTCGAACGTACTGCGCATGTGCCGTCCCTAAAATTGCCTGACGTGCATTGCGCTAAATGAAGTCGCCAGGACGTCATTGGTTTTGACGTTAACGTAAATGGCGTCCAGCGCCATTCACGTACGACTTACGCAAACGACGTACATTTTCAAATTTTGATGCAGGAACGACGGCCATACTTAACATTGACTGCGCCTCATATACCCAGGGGCAACTTTATGCGTCACAAATCTTACGTAAACTTCGTAACTTCACTGCGTCGGTCGGGCGTACGTTCGGGAATGCGCGTATTTTGCTAATTTGCATACTCGATCAGGAAAGCGACGTCGGCGACACCTAGCGGCAAAAAAAAATGCATTTAGGATCCAACAGCGTAAGAGCCTTACGCCTGTCGGATCTAATGGTTATCTATGCGTAACTGATTCTATGAATCAGGCGCATAGATATGACGGGCAGACTCAGAGATACGACGGCGTATCTCTTTTGAGAATCTGGCCCTCAGTGTACTCACTGCTAAGCCCTGATCTCAACTCCTTCTTGAAGGAAATCCAGGACCATGGGGACTGTTTGGAGAGAACCTTCTCTAAGCTGGGCACAGCGAGAGAAGACCTTTCAAACCTTAGCATAAATGTTCCTGGTGACTGGCTTCCTACTCTGCAAGAGTGTGTCAATCACTTTTTCCGAGCACCCCCTGAGCCTGAGGATCTCCCTCTCAAATACCATGCAGTCAGGGAAAGGAAACCCGGATCGGGATGCAACACTGGTTCCCTGGGAGAGGAGATCGCATCTGGACAGGAGATGTAACGGAGGAGCAATCGACCACCTTCTCAGTGTGGGGAACCAAGCCCGCTTCGGCCACCAGGGTGCGATCAGGATTAGGTATCCCTTTGACCTGGATAGCTTCTGTAGAACCCTGGGGATGAGAGCCAGAGGAGGAAAGGCATAAGCTAGGGTGAACTCCCATTTCTGTGCCAGGGCATCTATCCCGTAGGCATCCTGTTCTCTGGTGAGGGAGAAGTACTTGTGGACCTTCCTGTTCTTTTTGCAGGCAAATAAGTCTATTTCTGGTCTGCCAAAGTGTTGGCTTACCAGAAAGAAAACCTTGTTGTTTAGCTCCCACTCTCCCTGATGAATGGGCTGCCTGCTGAGGAAGTCTGCGTGAATGTTTAGGGACCCTTTTACATGTACCGCCGAAACTGAGAGAATCCTTTTCTCCATGTCCCCCAGGATCTCCTGGGTCAGTTTCATCAGCGTGCTGGACCTTGTTCCCCCTTGATGATTTAGAAAGGACACAGCTACTGCATTGTCCGATAGAATTTGACCGACCGCCAATAGCTCCCTGAAATTGGAGGAGGCTTTGCTCTGTTCCCGGTCCCAAGGTCCCTGGGCAAAGAGAACTCCTATATGCGCTCCCCAGCCCCAGGCGCTTGCGTCTGTGGTCAAAATCAATGGATTCTGTTGGGTCCAGGAGCGCCCTCCTGACAGGTTGTCTGCGCTCAGCCACCAGTCTAGGGAGTTCCTTGCCTCTGAGAGGGACACTTAAGTCCAGGGATTCTCTTCTCCCGTCCCAGGAGGAGAGAAGGAATCCCTGGAGTTTCCGGGAATGGAATTGGACCCAGTGAACCGTGAAACTGGGATGCAGGATGACATGAGTCCCAACACTCTCATCATGGTCCTTAGGGAGAACTCTCTGGAACCAAGCAAGGCAGAGACTGCTCTTTGTTCTTTTGAGTTTTCTTCTGGTAGAAAGATCCTTTGGTTTACCGAGTCCACCCGGTACCCTAGAAACACCTTGGACTGTGCAAGGTCTAGGGATGATTTCTCTTTGCTGATAAGCCACCCCAGAGACTCTAGTGTGGACAGGACTCTGTCTCGGTCTGCCTGGATTTGTTCCAGGGCCGGACTGAAAATCAACATATCGTCCAGGTATGGGATCAAGGCTATCCCCTGGAGGTGTAGGAATGACACCACCTCGGCCAGAACCTTGGTAAAGATTCTTGGACTGGCCGCTAGGCCAAAGGGGAGAGCCTTGAACTGCCAATGTCGGACGCCCTGTTTCGTCTGTACTGCAAACCTCAGGAACTTCTGATGTGTCGGGGGGAAATAGGAGCACGCAGGGAAGCATCCTTTAGGTCCAAAGTTATCATAAAGACTCCTTCTTGGGAGGTGTCTAACCATGTAAATGCTTTCCATCCTGAATTTTTTTGTAAACCAGGTGTTGGTTTAGTTTTCGTAGATTTATAATCAGCCGGAATTTTCCGGATGGTTTTGGCACCACAAATATGTGGGCGTAAAACCCCTGGCCAATTTGATCTACTGGAACAGGAATGATGACCTGCTGTTCCGCTAGTTCCCAGACACTCTCCAGTAGGCCCCTTGCTTTTAATGGGTCTTTAATGTGTCTAAAGTTTGGTGGTGGGGGAGAAAGGAATTCTAACTTGTACCCCTCCTTTATCAAATTTAGAATATAAGGACTCTGTGTGATATTTTCCCACTGGGGGAGAAACCATGAGAGCCTTCCGCCAACTTATATGCTGGCGTCACTTGGTTTCTTTGTTGGAAGAAGTAGCTGCGGAAAAAAGGATCCCACCTTTTTCTTTGCCTCCTCCTTTCCCTGAAAACGTTTTTTTGAAGTAGATAGCTTTGAGAAGATCCTCCATATCCTCTGCTGAAAAGAGATGACCCCCAGGCTTAGTATCTTCCAGACCACTGTGGTCAGAATCCTCCCCTTCCTCTCTGGAACTCTAATCCGAGAGTTCCAACTCTACGTCTGAGTAGGTTAGCGATTGTCCCTGAGACTCCTCCGTAACATTAGTCTGAGTCTCTACTAGGGAGGGGGAGCTTCCCCTACCTACGGAAGCTACTTCCCTGCTAGCTACCGAGGCTTTAAAGGATTGAAGCGTAGCCAGCATTTCAGCTTGCAGCGCTCTGCTAATTTGAATATACACTTAGAGCAGAAGGGTTTCACATAGTCTTGTGGGAGTTTATCCCCACAATAACCACAGCGTTTAGATTTGCCTGAGGATTTGCCTTTAGACCTGCTGGGGGTCTCCTGGGCAGGGCTTTCAATCTCTGAAACAAACAGTAAAAGAAAAAGACCTGTAACCCATGGCTGTGGGGGATAGTGTTAATAGGACCACTCCAAAAAAAAAATCACTCACCCCCTGTGGCGACTTGAGAAGCCATTATCGGTCCGTCCCCCTTGTCCATGCTGCTGTCCGGTTGCCCACCGTAGTGTGCAGGATGGGGGGGGGGGGGGAACGTTCGACCGTTTACCGCTCTGAGCATGTGAGACACCGCTCGCTGCCATCTTATTGTAGCCCGGGGAAGCTTTTACCTCTGTGCCAGCATCTGAAACTACCAGAGATCCACAGAGACTCCCTCCCTGAATCGGGGACATCCTGAGCGGCTCCTCCTCGCCATCCACCACTGTCAGGTAGGAGGAGAGAGTGGGATGGATGGTCCCTGGGGATGTAGACAGCCCACTGTGTCAAACACCCCCAGTATTCTCAGGGATACTGTACCCACCATAGGGCCCGTCTTCACTCCCTGAGAATAATATACAAGGGGGGGCCCCCCCTGAGGTAAAGCTAAAGTATCTAGGGTATGGCAGCCATGGGGAGGGGGGCAGCAAAAATCTACCCCCCGCACGAAAAAAATCCACCCGTCCTTCTGCGACCGCCTCCCCACTAATGTAGCTCCCCCACGTTGCAGCTGGTCTGCTGAAGCGCGGCGCCGGCACAGCAATTGCTAATATTCCAACTGGGGAGGGGAGTGAAAGGCGCCCCCATGACGGCCAATGACTGCCCATTGATGGCACAGTGGCTGTAATTGATTTTTCTTTCCATTTGCGCCCCCCCAAAAAAATGTCAGCACCAGATGCCAGTGGTCCCCAGTGTCCCACTCTGTCCTCGTCGCACTGCGTCCCTCCCTGTCCCTGGTTATCTGAAAGGTTTCAAATGTTTTGACAGGGGCGCAGTTTCAGTGCTTGCCCTAGGCGCCATTTTCACTAGGTACGCCTCTGGACATAGACATATGATATGATCAGGTAACAGAAAAAAGGGTCAAACAAATTTACATATCAACCAATCCAGCAATACACAGTACAAATGAGCACGTGAAATATAAAGTGTTTTTTTTTTTTATTCATGGAGGAACTTACAAGTATTCTGCGACTTCTGAAGGCAATTGGTTCCACTAAATTTTAGGTAGGGGTATCAGAGTAAAGGGAGATGAATACAAATGCTCACCACGCTTTTTAGATACAGTGGAACCTCGGATTTCGAGTAACTCGGTTAACAAGCGTTTCGCAATACCAGCACTGCATTTCCTAAATTCCTAACTCTGTTTGCGAGTGTTTTGCAAAATGAGCAGGATTCAGGCCAAAGCGGTGTGCAGTACCGTGTTTGGCCTGAGGTGGGGGGGGGCGCCGGAGCCGATAGGAAATGGCCGGAAAGGCCCAAGGACAGTTTGGCTGACCTTGGAAAGGCTTGTGAACGGAGTCTGAGGTCAGCCGCTGTCCTTGGGCCTTTCCGAGGCTCTCCGGCACACACCCCCCACGCCTCTGGTCGCATACGGTATTGCATGCCATTGAAGTCAATGCGTAACAAATTATTTCCGTTTCCATCTACTTCAATGGGGAAAACTCACTTTGAAATGCGAGGACTTTGGATTACGAGCATTCTCCTGGAACGGATTATGCTCGTAATCCAAGGTTCCACTATATTTAAAACATTTTAAACCATTTTAAACCATTTATCATTTTCCTTCCACGTCACAATTCTGTGCCACTTTGTGTTCTACAACATAAAATCTCAATGAAATACATTTACATTTTTAGTGACAAAATGTGGAACATTTCAAGGAGTAAGCATACTTTTTCCAAGGCACTGTATAATATATACCTGTACATAAAATGTTTATATTTTCGATTTACTGTAGTTTATGCTCTACACAGCAATGCAAGACAAAATGTATACAATTGTAGTATCCATATTTTTTCAGTAATCAGTATAACAGCTAAAGCAACACAGGATATGACTTGTTAGATTTAACCACATGCCGACCGTGCTGTAGACAAAATAAGTCTACAGCGAGGTCGAGTTATTCTGGGAGGACGTCTATGAACCAGAAATACTCTGCCCATACTCTGCCCATACGTCTCTACGTTTTTTTAAAAAGCGCAAAACAGTAAAAAAAAAAAAAAGCGTTTGAAAAATTGCTGCACAAATACCGTGCAAGATAAAAGACCGCCATTGTATTTAGGGTCTCTGCTAAAAAAAAAAAAAGTATATAATGTTTAGGGGTTCTATGTAATTTTCTAGCAAATAAATGATGATTTTTAAATGTAGGATTTTAGATTTTAAATAATATTTAAATATATAAATAAATTTATTTTAAAATTTTATAAGAAACGAGAAAAAAAAAATTATATATATATATATATATATATATATATATATATATATATATATATATATATATATATATATATATATATATATATATATAATTTTTTTTTTCCAACCGCCCTATAGCAAAAGTGCGTCTACAGGGCGGTTGCTTAACTGTGGGAGGCCGTTAATTAACGTCCCCCCAGAGAATCGTTCCCGCGCGCGCACACAGGAACGTCCACGCGACCCGTAACACGGATCTCGGTAAACGGCCAATGACAGCGGCCGTTTACTACGTGATCGCTCCGTCCAATGACGGAGCGATCACAAAATGTAAACAGACAGCAGGGTCATTGCAAGTTCATCACTCTCCTCACACCGATCCAGCGTGAGAGGAGAGTGATTTGTGACCCAAACAGTGAGTTTTTTCTTCTATTTCGCAGTGCCACATCTGTGCCCCAAAGTGCCACCAAACCAACACCAGTGCCACTACAGTCCCCATCAGTGTCACACCTGCGCCCACCAGTGCTTATCTGCGCCTCATCTGTGCCCACGAGTGCCGCCTGTGTGCTAATCAGTGCTACCTGTGCCCATCAGTGCCGCCTGTGCCCACCAGAGCCACACCAGTGCATTCAAAATTCTTTTTTTTTACAAAATTTACGTTCTTTTTTTCATTTATAGCGAAAAAAATAAAAACCTCAGGAGGTGATCAAATACCACCAAAAGAAAACTCCATTTGTGTGTGGGGGGGGGGGGGGGGGACTAAAATTTTATATGGATACAGTGTTGTATAACAGTTATTGTCATTCAAAATGTGAGCACCGAAAGCTGAAAATTGGTCTGGTTATTAAGGGTGTTTAAGTGCCCAGTGGTCAAGTGGTTAACTGCTGGAAAAATAGGCCACCAGAAATTAATGCAAAAGAAAAGTTTGTGCCTTTTCTCAGACCAACACCTTTCAGAGTATTGTCCTGCAATGCTGACAGGTCCCGAGCACACACATTGCTTACTCAGTAGTGACAACATCCTGGAACATTATCAGTGTTCATGTGTCCCTAATGACATTCAAAACACACACTCCACTTCTGCAAAATAAATATTTCAAAATGTATGCAGAGGGCACTATGCCCATACCAAATCCTGTCACACCCTCCAGGACTCCTTCAGCCCACTATCATACTGAAAATACAGATTATGAAAATATATATAATATATGTACTGCTGAATGGCACTCGTGTGGCAGCATATGCTGGGTGCACTTTAAACTTTTCTTCTAGGAAAGGGTTGTATCGAAATCAAATGGGTCTTCAACATGAGGAATTTACAGTGATCACCAAACAAGCTGTACATTGCATATGCTACGTATCCCAAACTGCTGCAGTTATATCATGAGAAGTTTTCCAGGAATGCAGAATTTCATCCCCAATTTTATTACAAAAAACAGGCATACAACTGCCAATCACTATATAAATTTAAATATGTTTAAATTGCCAAAATAGAGTGACAAGGAAATGCAATTTACAACATTACATCAACTTTACATTTATTATTCCTCTACATGTTATTCCTATAGAAAATGTCAAAGCATGAGTAGCATTTGTTTAAAATTGGTAAGCCTTAAATACCACTTACTCAAAAACAGAGCTGTCATTTTGATCCCCCCAGATGAGAATCTCTGTGATGGAACGAATTGTCTCCACTAATAAATTGCGATTTTGATCAGTGACAGTGGTGTTCTTCGTTAAAACATGGTACATGTATCTAGAAAGCAAAAAACAGGCAAGTTGGTAAATTCTGAAACATACCCAACAGGATGACTCTAAAAACCCCCACTAGACTTACAGATAACCGCATTTCCAAGGAAGCTTACTTGGAGAGGATTGTCTCTACAGGAAACAAAATTAGATTTTTTTTTTGTGTGTACATCAGCTGTTTAGAAAATATAGACCGCCACCAACGTGCACAAGGGAAGAATTTATTTTTATTTTTTGGGAAAAACACACGCACCCCCATCTAGAACGTGTAAATCACCCCCACCAAGCTGAATAAGAGACTTTAAAAAAGGTCCTCTCGACCCCTCTTTCTAACTCGCTATCTTTCTGTGCTCCGATTTTCCCCCCTTTTTATCTTCTTTTGTGCTGTATAGTTTTCAGGAAGTTTCTAGAGAAAAAAAAAAAACGAAACCTATAAACCTTTTAAAATTGATCATGTAAAACTGTCAGGAAGGCTTCTGGACAAGGAAAAGGAGAGATTAGAACCCCTGAAATTTCTGATCTTCTGGGACTGGGCAATTTCTTTTTCTGATTCCCAATGGGAAATCAAGTCTAACATTGCCCTTTCTTGAAGGGTTTATTGAGGGTCCACAGGGTAAAAACAAACAAGGTTCAGCTTAGCAGAGCCTGAACAAAACGAACAGCGAAAAAAACCGGCTGTGTGAACGGGCCGATAAGTCACTTCCGGTCACGTCTTTAGATGCCTTACCGTAGCAGCATACACAGTTAGAAGGACGCCGTTTCTACAATCTACAGGCCCCCAGCTGTTGTCACTACAGGGAGAAAGTCGAGGAGGAATCGTTCCCCGGGACACATCCCATCTGAGGAGATACCATGCTGTCATTACATGTTGGTGAGGTAAGCGCTCCGTGAGCTCAGCTGCTTATGAGGATTGTCCCATCACTGCACACGGACACCCTGTCACCATTTGGGATATTCAATCACTCCTGTTTGACATAGGAATTGTCACATATGAACTTTTGTTACAACTGTTTTTTCAATTTTGTTTAGGTTCATGATTACACATATATCCATTGCGCTCATCAGTCACTATTTCACACAGTGTTAGTAATAAGTGTATCACTTTGGTGTGCTTTTCTCTTTATATAAGAGATACTTTTTCACAGTGGACGTTTCACTTTTATTTATTCAATTTTCTATTACACTATTGTTTTTTGCGCTCATCATTTACTTTATTTGAATTATTCACTTGTTGTTATTGCAATTTTAGATTTGAGCAGCATTAATTTATATTCTCATCTTATAGTTTTATTTTCCACCCTTCACTTTGGGTTATTGGCTAGCGCTTTAGTTTTCCCCTTTTTATAATTGCCCTTTCTTGGTCTCTCGGCAGCCGAGTGAGAAAAAAAGCCTTTGGGGTGGAGGAAGACTGAATTCTAGTCTGATGTTATGATCTGAAGGAGAAACAAGTTTTCTGACATTTCTGCCCACTGACAAGCAGGGAGGCTAAAAAATAAATCTGGTTAAAGATTTGTAGCATGAGGCTGTTTATTCTGCAATACTTTACATTTTTTGGTAAACGTATTTAATGAATCCAAGCTCTCCACGCTGTGAGATAACATGCACTGCATTGATGCATTCACACAATTTCACAGTAACCATGAGATAAAACAAAGTTCAGGAATATTGCTTTATCCCATTGTTTTGCAAACCTATGTACACTACAAACCGTACGACTGAATTTGTTCCGATATCGCTGTTTTACTAACCTCATAGCTTCCCTCTTCCTGGGCTTCCCCAGTGACGTAGCAGAGGGTGTGTCAGAGGGTGCGTGGTCACGTGACGGGTGGCCCTGCCTCCCCTATATAAGTAATGTCACAGCTTCAGCGCGTCATTCGCTGGGCTGTGTCCAGCGGTGAGAGGAGGTCGGCGATGCTGTGCTCTGGATGGATGGATCTTCTCATCGCTGGAGATCACTCGCACACGTCGCTGGATCAGGACAACGCTGGAGCAGGAAGCCGGGAACGAGTGGATTATCACCGCTGGAGTTTTTTTCTTTTTTATTAATAAAGGACTTTATTCTACGGTGTGTGTTTTTTTTTTTTTTTTTACAAGAATTTACACTTCCTTCGTGAAATGGTAGGGGTACAGTGTACCCATTACCATTTCACACAGGGGGGGGGGGGGCAGGATCTGGGGGTCCCCTTTGTTAAAGGGGTCTTCCAGATTCTGATAAGCCTCCCGCCCGCATACCCCCACAACCACCGGGCAAGGGTTGTGGGGATGAGACCCTTGTCCCCATCAACATGGGGACAAGGTGCTTTGAGTGTGTGTGTGAGTGAGAGTGTGAGAGTGTGAGAGTGTGAGAGTGTGAGAGTGTGAGAGTAAGGCCCCATACACACGAGAGGATTTATCCGCAGATACGGTCCAGCGGACCGTATCCGCGGATAAATCCTCGAGGATTTCAGAAGATTTCTATGCGATGGCGTGTACACACCATCGCATTGAAATCCGCGCTGAAATCCTCTGCCGATGACGTGTCGCGCCGTCGCCGCTATTATGACGCGGCGACGGGCGCGACGCTGTCATATAAGGAATTCCACGCATGCGTCAAATCATTACGACGCGTGCGGGGAATCCCTTTGGGCGGATGGATCCGGTAAGTCTGTACAGACGAGCGGATCCATCCGTTGGAATGGATTCCAGCAGATGGATTTGTTGAGCATGTCAGCAAATATCCATCTGCTGGAAATCCATCCCAGGGGAGATTTATCTGCGGATAAATATCCGACGGAGTGTACACACCATAGGATCTATCCGCAGAAACCCATTTGATGGGATTTATCTGCGGATAGATTCTATGGTGTGTATGGGGAGTGAGAGTGAGAGTGAGAGTGACACACACACACACACACACACACACACACACACACAGGGTTGTATACGTTTTTCCACTGTAGGTTACCCATCACATCTATGGGTTTTTAGCAGATTGAGGTGGTCGTTTTTAATCTTACGTAACTCGTTCAATTTCACATTCTCATACAACTTTCGTTTCTCACGCGACTTATGTTTTCATGCAACGTGCAGTTTAGTTTCTCTTTTCACGCAATTCACGTTTCTCACACAGCTCATGTTTTCTCTTACATGCTTACGTTCCTCATGTCAGCTTTCGTTTCTCACGCAGATTTTGCAATTCATAATTTCTCCACGTTTCTCTATGTTTTTACATGGGTAAAAGTGCAGTGGAGCCGACATTAAACATCACGTTATAGGTTCACACGGATTGAGTTGGCAGTTTTGAACAATGAGGGCAAAACCTCCCATTCAAGAATCAAGGTGGGGAAAAGACATAACCAACATCTTCACAATGGAAAAAGATATCCATCAGCATCTGATTGATTGCATTTGAACCAGAACCAGCTTCAGCATATTATCGATTGGGTGACTTTAAAATACCCTGTGCCTGGTCTGACCGCCTCATTGTGGTCAGTGTGTTTGGTAAGGAGACTACATCTCTCACACTCGGGTGTACACTTGGTGGAAGGTGGTGCCATTCTTATATATCATAATACCCACTATAAGAAGATTTCTGGATTTCACTTCTCACAAATCTTTTTTTACAATTGGGATTTTTCTATGGACTTTTTATCTCATTGACATTTTAATTTGTGTTAATGTTATTTCTTTGTATTTTAAGTGCATACGTTTGGTCATTACTAGATGGTTACTGATCTACTCAGCGTATATATATATATATATATATATATATATATATATATATATATATATATATATATATATATATATATATATATATATATATATATATACACACACACACATACATATATACATATATATACACATATATACACATACATACACACACACACACACACACACACACACACACACACATATATATATACACACACACACACACACACACACACACACACACAGTTGTATTCAAAAATTATTCAACCCCACTGAAATTGATTTTTTTGCCCAGTTTGACATTGATTTTGATCATTCAGTCATCCTGCTTACAATTAAATCAAAGGCACGTGTAGGTCAGAGAAATATAACATAACATTTATAATGAAATAACCACAAATGTCTTTTCTGTGCTCACATCATTATCAGTTTTATTCAACCCCCAAGTGACATTCAATCTTAGTACTTAGTACAACATCCTTTTACAGTTATAACAGCTTTTAAAACGTGAAGCATAGCTTGACACAAGTGTCGTGCAGCAATCTACGGGTATCTTCGCCCATTCATCATGGGCAAAAGCCTCCAGTTCAGTCACATTCTTAGGCTTGCGCACTGCAACTGCTTTCTTTAAGTCCCTCAGAGGTTCTTAATCGGATTTAAGTCTGGTGACTGCGATGGCCACTCCAAAATGTTCCAGCCTTTAATCTGCAACCATGCTCTAGTGGACTTGGAGGTATGCTTGGGATCATTGTCCTGTTGAAAGGTCCAACATCTCCCAAGCCTCAGGTTTGTGACGGACTGCATCACATTGTCATCCAATAATCAGTCCACAGAACACAATCCTAAAACTTCTGTGGTTTGTCATGACTTTTGGCATACTGCAGTCAACTCTTATTCTTTGGAGGCAGCAAGGGGGTGCGCCTGGGAGTTCTGGCATGGAGGCCTTCATTACGCAGTGTGCGCCATATTGTCTGAGCAGAAACTTCAGTACCCACATCTGACAAATCTTTTCTCAGTTCCTCAGCAGTCACACAGGGACTTTTCTCCACTCTACGCTTCAGGTAGCGCACAGCAGTCGAAGTCAGCATCTTCTTCCTGCCACGACCAGGTAGCGTTTCAACAGTGCCCTTTGCCTTGAATTTGCGAATGATGCTTCCTATGGTGTCTCTTGGTATGTTTAACATCTTTGCAATCTTCTTATAGCCATTGCCCTTCCTGTGAAGAGTAATCACCTCTTCTCTTGTCTTCCTGGACCTTCTCTTGACTTCACCATGTTTGTAACCACACAGGTAAATGTCTAGAAGGAGCTGAGTATCACAGTCATTTTAAAGCTGCCTAATTGGTGCTTATTAGGCTTTATTGCTGCTCCGACATCCACAGGTGTTTTCAATACCCGATTGAAAACACTTCAATGAACCTCTGTTCTTCAGAGTGGTAGTCTTTTTAAGGGGTTGAATAATTGTGTAAATGAAGAATTCACAAAAGAAACATTTACTACTGTATTACAAAACCAATTGATGTCATTTTAGTTGCATATGGTTCTTTAAGAAGTCATTGTATGATTTCATTCTGAATACAATTACAAATGTACACTAAATTCCCTAAAACCCTTTACAGCATTGGGGGGGTTGAATAATTTTTTTTTTAACTTTAAATCAAGTTTATTGAGATGTAAAAGAGAAGTACATACATGGTAAGCATTGGATCAACATTGACCAGTATTGAATACAGGGTTTACAGTTACATACAGTTCAGGCTTGTATGCCATTTCGCACCAGGGCTCGCGCTCATGAGCTTATCATTACCAAAAGTAAGAGAAGAAACCATATGCATACAAGAAACGCGAGACATAATAAACCATCTTCATCACCCTCCCTCCCCACCTGCCAGAAACTCAAACCGTGCATGTTTCCCCATCCTCTAGCCACCTGTCCCATACACTGGAGAACTTCTGTGGGCGCCCCCTATGAACATATCTCCACATCTGGCACCAATCCCAGCAGACATAGTTTCGGGTCCATGCCCACCGGTGATCCCATGTTGTCATGGAGGAACTGCGTCACCTGCAACCAGTAGGCCTGCACGTCCGGGCAGTGCCACAACAAATGGTAGAACGAGCCCACAGCAGCGGCACACATGGGGCACGCCGAGCTCCGTGTGGGCTGAAATTTTGCCAGTCTCATGGGCGTTAAATAAGCGCCGTGAATTATATACAGCTGTGTTAGGCCCCTTTCACATTTTTTACGACTTCAAAGTCGTGCGATTATGCGGCCACGATTTGGGATCAGTACAACTCCGACTTTGCCACAACTTTGGCATTAACCAATAAAAACATACATGGTGTGAGGCAATTCCTTTTCCTGCCACTGCAGTTGTCATTGCTGCTGCGGCAGTAGCAGTGCATGAGGAAGAAGACGTTGATATTGGGTACATCCCATCATTGACAATCGTGAAGATAGGGGTCAATTTTGGGTCCTCTATAATGAAGCATGAGAAGAATGCTCCTTACATTGGTGGTCAGTGGAAAGAATGCTCCTAACATTGGTGGTCAGTGGGAAGAATGCTCCTAACATTGGTGGTCAGTGGGAGGAATGCTCCTTACATTGGTGGTCAGTGGGAAGAATGCTTCTTACATTGGTGGTCCGTTGGAAGGATGTCCCTTACATTGGTGGTCAGTGAGAAGAATGCTCCTTACATTGGTGGTCAGTAAGAAGAATGTCCCTTACATTGGTGATCAGTGGAAAGGATGTTCCTTACATTGGTGGTCAGTGGAAAGAATGCTTCTTACATTGGTGGTCAGTGGGAAGAATGTCCCCTTCATTGGTGGTCAGTGGGTCATTGTCTTTGTAGTTTGGGTCACACAAATCATAAATAGCTGGGCACTCACAAATAAAAATCGAATGATTTGCTCATTATCGAGGACGTCTCTTATTTTAACCTGTTTGGAGCTCATTGTTCCTGAGGGAATAACCAGGAAGTGAATGTGTGGTGGAAAAATGTGCTTGAGAGGGGCTACTATGCTGAAAGGATTGGGTGGGACAAGGGTTAAAAAGCTGCTTGTGCTTACAAAGTCGTACTGAAATCGTGTCTATATTATTCAGGTACGATTTGCATGCTACTTCAGGGGTTTAACATTGAAGTCTATGGACATCAACTCGCATGGAAATCGGACCAAAGTAGTGCAGGGACTACTTTGAAGTCGGCACGACTTCAAAGTCGTGCCAGTATGAATGGTGTTCATTGAAAATCATGGAGAATGACTTGTCATACGATTTTGCAGTACAAAATCGGGAGACAAGTCGTACAAGTGTGAAAGGGGACTTAGTCCCCTTTCACACTTATATGACTTGTCTCACGATTTTGTACTGCAAAATCGCATGACAAGTCATTCTCCATGATTTTCAATGAAATCGACTTTGAAGTCGATTTCATGACTTTGTAAGCACAAGCAGCTTTTTAACCCTTGTCCCACCCAATCCTTTCAGCATAGTAGCCCCTCTCAAGCACATTTTTCCACCAAACAATGTGCTCCAAACAGGTAAAAATAAGAGACGTCCTCGATAATGAGCAAATCATTCGATTTATTTGTGAGTGCCCAGCTATTTATGATTTGTGTGACCCAAACTACAAAGACAAGATAAACTTCAAAGACAAAACTAAAAAAAAGACAATGACCCGCTGACCACCAAATGAAGGGGACATTCTTCTCACTGACCACCAATGTAAGGGACATCCTTCCCACTGACCACCAATGTAAGGAGCATTCTTCCCACTGACCGCCAATGTAAGGAGCATTCTTCCCACTGACCGCCAATGTAAGGAGCATTCTTCCCACTGACCGCCAATGTAAGGAGCATTCTTCCCACTGACCGCCAATGTAAGGAGCATTCTTCCCACTGACCACCAATGTAAGGAGCATTCTTCCCACTGACCACCAATGTAAGGAGCACTCTTCTCATGCTTCATTATAGAGGACCCAAAATTGACCCCTATCTTCACGATTGGCAATGATGGGATGTACCCAATATCAACGTCTTCTCCGCCTCCGCTTCTCCTCTTCTTCCTCATGCACTGCTACTGCCGCAGCAGCAATGACAACTGCGGTGGCAGGAAAAGGAATTGCCTCACACCATGTATGTTTTTATTGGCTAATGCCAAAGTTGTGGCAAAGTCGGAGTTGTACTGATCCCAAATCGCGGCAAAATCGCACGACTTTGAAGTCGTATAAATGTGAAAGGGGCCCAAGTCTGTCCGAGAGTTTGGGGGATGCCGTCTTCACTCCTTCTAGAATCTCTCCCCAGTCAGTGTCATCTATCTGTCCCAGGTCCTGTTCCCATTTCATCTTAGCCATCTGCGACACCCTGCCTACCCTTTTCAGTCGAATAGTGTAGTACAAGTTAGAGGTGAGTTTTGCTGAATCAGCCCCGAAGATGACATCCAGCACCTGCGGTCTACTCAAATCTACTGTGACCTGACCCAGCTGTGTTCCAAGTGCATGCCGAAGCTGCAAGTACCTAAAAATAAATTGGGGCGGGAGGGAAAATTCTTCCCTAAGGCTTGAAAAGGACTTGGGTCCGGAGTCATTCAGAACCTGGGACAGGAGAAGTATTCTGTATGCCACCCATAACCCTGGGTCCGGCACTGTTTCCAGTTCAGGTAGACATCCGTTTTTCCACAGTGGTGTATGTGAATGTACATGCGTCCTGCTTTTTAAGGGCTATATCCCATACTTTTTGTTGGTGCAGTAGCATATCCGCCCCAAATCGCAAAGACCTACACCCCCCATGTCCCGTCCTAAATATTGCCTGTACCGGGGTATGAAAAGGGCTGCCAGGTTTGTTACATACTAAACGACCTTTGTCTCTGCGCTTTCGATGTATTAAAAATGATAAACATGAGACAGTTGCGACGCAATGTAGTAATCCTGTACATCCGGAAGGGAGCCCTCCCTCCTCCAGCGTAGGGTTCTTAAGTATGTGCCACGCCAGTTTGTCGGCCCGAGCCCCATACAAATGAATTTAGGATTGCTTCCATTTGTTTAAACACTTTTAGTGTTATGTACAATGGGGCATGCCAGACCATATATAGAATCTTGGGCAGTAAAATCATTTTCACTAGATTTATTCTACCCATTACCCCCAGGGGCAGCCTGGCCCATGCCTGGGTTTGAGCTTAATAGTGGCAAACAGTGGTTCTACATTTAAGGGGACATAATCCCTGAGGTTCCTGGTGACGCTTACCCCTAGATATTTAACCTCCGCCACCCTCTGTAAAGGTAATTCCGGGGACGACGCCGACGGGGGGGGGGGGGTAACTGATCCAACGGGAGGATTCGGGACTTATCCCAATTGATCTTTAACCCCGAATATTTACCCGCCTCTTCTATAATGTGTAACGCCGCACTTAACGATGGTCCCTGATCTGCCAAATAAAGGACAGTGTCATCTGCATATAATCCTATTTTTTCCCCCCAAGCGTCTCCCTTTCTGAGGCCTATCACGTACGGACTCATTCTAATGGCAATGGCTAGCGGCTCCGCCTCCAGTGCGTACAACAGCGGGGACATCCCTGTCTCGTGCCCCGTTCCAAGGTAATTTGCTGCGACAGCCACCCGTTGACAAAAACTCTGGCCTTGGGTGTCTGATACAAAAGCTGAATCCATCTGATAAATTTCAGACCGAACACGTAGCAACGTAAGCACTCCCATAAATACAGCCACTCGACAGAGTCGAAGGCCTTGGCCGTATCTAGCAGGGCTGTGGAGTCGGTAGATAAATGTTCCGACTCCTCAGTTTTATGTACTTCCGACTCAGCTGTATTAATATGCGAATGTATTTTATACATTCCTTGAGTGAAAGAAACGCACCCTACCACAGGACTACTGGCTGGGAAGCCAACATTCTACTGTATTGCACAGTTTAAGCAAAAGACAAACACAATGAAAACAAAGTTTTATTTTTTATTAATCAATCAAGTGGCTGGATAGTAGCAGCAGACATAAACATCAGGAACAGGATCTTTACCAGTTCAAAAATAGAAACCACATTATTTGGTTGTTTTAGAACAAAAACAAAGCTCATCTATAATGAACCAAAAACTAAATCTGTAAAACCTAGAAATGGTTTATATTAATCTTGAAATGTAGTTATAGGCTTAGCAAATGCAAATCAATTCAATGTAGAGTTCTAAGGAAGAGAATTGCCTCTGCCAGATCCTCTTTCATAGAGGCTCTAACCACTTGCTGACCTCCTCATGTAGATATACGTCAGCAGAATGGCACGGACATGTACGTACCCGTACGTCCTCTGCTTGACGTGGGTGGGGGGTCCGATCGGGACCCCCCCCGCGCGCTACATGCGGCGGTCGGCAAGCCTCGGGGAGCGATCCGGGACGACGGCGCGGCTATTCGTTTATAGCCGCCCCGGAGCTGAAGAACAGGGAGAGCCTTGTGTAAACAAGGCTTCCCCGTGCTTCACTATGGCGGCGCATCGATCGAGTGATCCCTTTTATTAAGGAGACTCGATCGATGTCAGTCCTACAGCCACACCCCCTACAGTAGTAAAAAAAAAAAAAAAAAAAACGCTGATCGCCGCCATTAGTAGTAAAAAAAATAAAAATGCAATAAAACTATCCCCTATTTTGTAAACACTATACATTTTGCGCAAACCAACCGATAAACGATTTTTTTTACCAAGAATAGGTAGAAGAATACGTATCGGCCTAAACTGAGGGAAATATTTATTATAGCAAAAAGTAAAAAAATATAGCATTTTTTTCAAAATTGTCGCTCTATTTTTGTTTATAGCGCAAAAAATAAAAACAGCAGAGGTGATCAAATACCACCAAAAGAAAGCTCTATTTGTGGGGAAAAAAGGACGCCAATTTTGTTTGGGAGCCACGTTGCACGACCGTGCAATTGTCTGTTAAAGCGACGCATTCCCGAACTGTAAAAACCCCTTGGGTCTTTAGGCAGCATATTGGTCCGGGGCTTAAGTGGTTAAGTCAGACTTTATTATTTTTAGGGCTGAAAATAATCTTGCGACACTGACTTGGGTGGATGGCATTGCAGTAACTATTCTGGCCACATCACTAACGATCTCTGGATAAACAAGGATGGCTGCGGTTACGTGAGGCACTGCATGCATTGGTCTTTATTCTTACAGTAGAGAAGTCATTAATTATAACTTTTTGTGAATTGGGACATTTAAACTTGCTTTCTTTTTTTTATTCCAATCTAAATTAAGTAGGAGTCGGAGCATTGTTTGCCGACTCCAGGTACCCAAAATTTCCCCCGACTCCGACTCCACAGCCCTGGTATCTAGGGACACCACCACTCTGCTACCCACATTGTCATGTTGTGCCTGTATGTTCATGAACAGTCTAATATTCATGGCCGTATTCTTGCCCGGCATAAAACGCAGTCTGGTCCGGGTGTATCAGGGAAAGAATCACCACACATTTAGTCTGGAGGCCAAATTCTTAGCTAAAATCTTAATGTCGACCGGCAGCAGCGAGATGGGTCTGTACGATTCGGGGTACCTAGGATCATTACCAGGCTTGGGAAGAACTATTATCTGAGCCTCTTGCATAGATAGGGGAAGGACACCCAAGTCGAAGATGGAATGAAATAAATCCCTCAACTTGGGTACCAGTATCTCCGAATATGTGGCATAGAACTCTAGTGGTAGGCCATCTAACCCCGGGGCCTTAGATTTGGCCAGTTGCGATATTGCATTTGCAACATCCTGGGCAGTGATAGGGGCTTCAAGCAGCTGTACCTGCTCCACCTTCAACTGTGGGAACTGCAAAGTATGCAAATAAGCCTGTATTTCTTGTGGCGTGTGGTGACTTTGGGAGCTATACAAGTCTCTAAAGGAACCTCATAAACCTTTCCGCTACCTGCGGGGGGTCCGTGACCACCGAGCCATCCGGCTCAGCCAGGGACACCACCACCGGCGGCCTGTCTTCCAGATGTGCCAAATATGCCAGCATCTTCCCCGCCTTTTCCCCGTGTTCGTACACCCGTGTTTTACAAAAGAAAATACGTTGTTTGGCCTTTTCCATGTGTAGCTGTGATACTACTCTAGTGTGCACCTTCACCTTATTAAGATTCTCTGGGTTTGGCTGTGTATTAAATGTCTCCTCTAGCTTCCAGAGCATGTCCTCCGATTCGTTCACTATTATCTGAGATGAAAGCTTTAGTCTCTTTATTCTAGTGTCCAACACCCTACTCGCGTGTATTTTAAATGTATCCCACTGGGAGTTAAGTATTGCTGGGTCCTGGTCCTCTGGGAAAAAAAAACGTTAACTCCCGCTCGATGCTGTCATGGTCTTGCAGGGCTTTTAACCAAAACGGGTTAAGTCTCCATACCCTCCTAGGGGCCTCCCCCAGCAGTGACAACTGTACCCAACATGGTGAGTGATCTGACAAGGCTCTGGGAGAAAATCCAGCCCCCCCCCCACCCTAGGCAGAAGTGGCGCTGACACCAAGATATAGTCAATACGGGACATGGTGGCGTGGCAAGTGTATGCCCGAGTCTCTGGGTTCCTTTGCCTCCACACATCCGTCAGGGCGAATTCTTTCACCAGGCGGCCCAGTCTAGTTAGCCTGCGCCCCCCCCCCCCCGGATCCCCTCCCGCCAGTGCCGGACGGTCCATAAATGGATCCATGGTCATGTTAAAGTCCCCCATCCACACAGCCGGCACCGTCGGGTATTTAGCCATAAATGCCAGACCCGTCGTGACGACTTCTGAGCTGTATGGGGGGGGGGGGGATATAGCACACTATTAGCAGCATGGGTATTCTGCCTACGCGGGCATGCACTAGTACATATTTCCCCTGCTGGTCCGTCTCCAGGGATAATAACTCAAATGGGGTGGCCTTTGTCACTAATAACGAAACCCCCCTAGAGAAGCTGGTATGCGTGCTGTGGTACGCCCAACCAATCCATGGGCGCTTCAGCGCTGCCTGCAGATGACCTGTAGCATGCGTCTCAGTCAGCGCTATTATGTTGGCTCTCTGTGATTTCAGGTAGGCCAGAGCTGCAGTGCGCTTAATTTTATTTCTCACTCCCCTGACATTCCACGTTAGAAATGTTATTAATGTCATGGTGTCACCAGATGCATATTGTACCGTCGGACCAGCAGGGTATCACAGGAATACAACAAGTACATTAACCTTATGTCATACGGGTCTCCCTTTCTTGCTTCAACATTATGTATATGTCTCCTCACATCTCTATAACAACATTTTACACATCTCATAAACCAACGTGGGTCACAAAGGTGACCCACCCAACTTACCTCCCCCTCCCAGCCCATCACCTCCCCAACCTGGTGTGAGCATTTGATCCCTCAACCATCACATAATAATGACCAAGTATATCTTCCAGCAGAGAACCCTGACTGGAGGCACATATCTTAAAATCCATGAAAAACATTGTGCTATAGGAGCAGTTTGTTGCATGGGGCGGTTGTTCACTGAGCAACACGTGGATTCGGAGTGGGAAAAAGTCAACATCCCCATGATGGAAAAAAACAGGGGAATGGGGCCCATACTCTCAGAGAAGAGAAAAAAAAAAAAAAAAGAGGGGAAAGGAAAAAAAAAAAAACAAAAAAAAAAAAGGGAAAAAAAAGTGTTAGGGCCTTGCTCCTCCCGCCAGTCAGCACATTGCACTCTGTGACCTCCCCACCACTTCCAGCATGTCCTCAACAGATCCACTGTTCGTCCGCAGGCATAAAATAAAAAATTAATTCCTCCACATAAAGTTCTGTCCCCCCCCCCCCTAGTTCCTTACGAGGCTGGTTCAGTTTCGTTCAGGCCCCGCCGTACACATCAATTAACTGTTCATACGGAAAGAAAAGTAAATACCCAGCAGGGCCTTAAGTCAGGGGTAGAAAATAAGAAAAAAAATGCATAAGACAAAAATGGGGGGGGGGGGGACCGAGGGACATGGGGCATCAAAACCGATTCAAATTAAACTTGGGGTTCCAAAATCAACACTTGGCAGGCCCTCCATCGGTCCTCTTCGGCTGGGGGGGGGGGGGATTGAATAATTTTGAAAAAAAAAAAAAAAAAACACGAACAAACAAACAAACACACATATGTATGAGATTCACAGCAGGTAGTGGTTCATTTATAGTGTTTGGTTTAACACTTTATTCATATAATCTTGTTTTTTGGTAGCACTACCTAAATTCTCACTTATATGGGCTTTGCGCTGTACCTCATCTCTCACTATATCTTCCAAAATATTTGTATCTACATTTTTTGGTACTAGCTGCATTTCCCCATTTTTTGTTTGTTTAGCGCAGTGTTTTATTTATTTTTTGTACACTTACATAAATAGCCTGACACGTTTTCAGGTTTGAAGGCCTTGCGCCGTAGGTAACTCGGCCTGGCAATTGCTTGAACCAGGCACGTTTTGGTCCCATTTCTCGTTTTGTTTCATCTTCGGGGGGTGGATGATTGGTCACAGGCAAGTCATGGGGACATTTCATCCCTGGCAACATAAAAAAAAAGACATCCTGGAGGGCAAGAATGCCAACCTTGTGTCCCTGTTAATTGCGGTTCATGAAGTAATTAATAACAGGTCTTACACTTGCAGGGATGTTGTTTCGGTGGTTGTTAAGACAAGGGATCACAGGCTCAAATCGCAAGTTGTCCATCCGAGTTTGTCCTGGCCTTTAGTCTCTACAGACACATCATTTGCTCTGTAGGTCCACTTAGAAGGGAAGAGTTGGACCTTTACCTATATACAGTGGTCTAATTAGGCCACAAGTATGGGGGATCCAACTTTTATGACTACCTTCTTTTCCCACGGCCTTGGTGGGTGGTGACCGTTTGGAGCAACATAGATAGAGTTTTTTGGCGGCATTTTGCTGTGATCAGATCGCTGGTGTGCGCGACTTGCCAACCATCCACACATACAGCATACTGGTGACCCAATTCGGAGGTTCCTGCTCTGCCTAGCATGTCCAGGGGGTCAGGTGCCTCTCTCCCATCCTCAGGCCATCCTATTCATTTTCTGGGAAAATACCAGATTTGTAACAATTACAACCTTGGGACGTGCAATTATAGTCAATTCAGTCTGTTACACATTTGTACCGGGTGTTTCAGGGCTCACCAAGTAGGCCTGTAAGGTAGAACAAAGCCTCGTGACCAAACCACATCAATGTGCCTTTTTTGCAGGAGTGTTTAGCCGCTCATCTGTCACCTTCTTTGAGCAACTTTTTGGTTAAGGGTTTCTCGGAGGGGTTCCATACAGGGTTTGTGTCCTTGCTGTCAGATAGTTTTGAATGCCCAAATCTCAGGTCTTCTTCCATAGACACAGAAGCGGTGGATCTGTTACTGCAATCAAAAATTGAGAAGGGCTTCATCATTGGGCCATTTACCACACCTCCTTTACGGGTTTGGAGGGTCAACCCCCTTGGGGCTAGTTAGAGGGAAGCTTTCCAATAAACTACGTTAAATCTATGACTTGTCTGCCCCTCATTGTTCATACACAGCTAGCCTCAACTCTTTGATTTCTTCTGAAGAATTTTCTCTCAAATATGCTTCGGTAGATCAGGCGATTCAGTCTATCAGGGTAGGCATAGGCGCTTGGTTGTCCAAAGCTCACTTAAGTTTTTTCAGCTCTCATTGTCCCGCTAGCAGTCAAAAAAATGGAAGGTCCTGTTACTAGACTCTCGTTCCTGGGTATCACGGCTGATACTAAGTCCATGCAGACCAGTCTTCTTACGGACAAGCTGGTTAGGATGAGAGATCACATTCATGCCTTTACGGTCTCGAGTCTGTACCAGGTTGGAGTTACAGTCACTGCTGGGCATGTTAAATTTTGCAATGAGGATCATTCCCAGGTTATTATTGCCTTCAGCCCCTAGCTCTTGGGTTATTCTGGATCCTTCCGCTCTATCAGATCTACTAATGTGGGATGAGTTTCTCCAGCATTGGAATGGGGTCACTATGTTTATCCCTGCCGTGTCCAGTTTTTCCCCTCATGTGTCCACAGATGCAGCCGCCACCAAAGGCTATGCGGCAACGTTTTTGGCTTGCACTGGCTGGCAGGGTCTTGGTCTGATGGGGTCTTGGCAATTCCACAGTTTACGGAGACGTCGGCGATGTTCGAAATTTATCCCATAGTGCCAGCGGCTCAGGTGTGGGGGCATTTATGGGCAGGACAGTTTTTTTTTCACGGATAACCAAGCGACCTTTGAAATCAACAATGGCAGATCCAAGTCCTTGCCGATCATGGGTTTTGAGCGTAGGCTCGTTTGGTTGTCCCTCCATTTCAATATTCACTTACATTGTAGGTTTGTCAATGGTGTAGACAATGTAGTGGCTGATGCTCTGTCCCGATTTAATTTCCCACTGTTTTTCCCCACAGGTCCTGGTCGCAGATGCCTGAACCATGCCTTTTCCATGGTTCCAGCAATTGGTGATGGATTAGATTCCCATTGGGCTGACGCAGCAGCCTTGATCGACAAGTCTTTATCTTTGAAAACTAGGAAGGCGTACAACACTGCTTGGAGTTTTTTCCAGTCAAGGTTTCCTAGTCCTGACCATTACTACATCCAGTACCTACTAGCTTTTACTGCTTTTTGCCACTCCCAATTTAAAATTGGCCCACAGCACCATCAGGACATATCTGGCTGTGATTCAGCATTTCGTCTTTGGAAGACCACAACAGGCCATCTATTTTCTGCACACCCTATTAAAGCCATCCTCAAAAGGGATGCAGAAGATTGGTCCTCCGGCCATGGCCAGCAGACTTCCCAACTTGGGTAATATTTTTGTGTGACATATCCGACTTGCTCATGAGGTCTCCTTTTGGGTTGTTGGCCAGCCTGGTGCTTAAGGCAGCGATATCTGGCCTTTTAAGGTTTATTTTTTGAGGCCAGGGGTATTTACAGTTTCTGGCCCAGGGTCTCACATACTTTTGATCAATCAACTGGTTAGACACCCCGTCCCTGTTTGCATCTGCATGCATGCAAGAAGCAGCAATATGGGAGTCGGCATGGACATTAGGTTTTTTGAGACTGGCAAGGCATGGTGCCCGGTGTTGGTTTTAGACCAGCTTGTCAGTGCTGCGTCTGATAAGCCCAGGGATGGTACTGTTGGCTTTTCCTAGTGCTCCCCTCTCCGCAGCTCAATTCATACTTCATTGCCATACCCTATTGGCCAATCTTAGTCTGTACCTTAAACTGCACTCTGGCCATTCAGGATAGGAGCAGCTTCCGCAGCTTCGTGCCAAGGGGTACCGGCTCATATCATCAAGAAATTGGGTAAGTGGAGGTCGTCTTGTTTCTCTAGGTATATCCCAGAGCCACTTTGAGATGTCACAAGTTTGTCAATTTGGCAAATTAAATGTCAATTTAGTGTGTAATACATTTTTTGTTAGCTTTCATCCTAATGTGTTTATTTTTGCCCCCTTTTAGGCATACTGACCAGGTGACATTGACACACCTCAGGTCAATGTTCTCCGTTTCTCTTTGTTTCTTTCCTATACTATCCACAGTACAAGTGTAAAACTGATTGCAGCCTGTGTTTGGAGGAGGAGTCAGGCCACATAAAGCCTTCCATCCTCCCCTGTGGTCGTAGGTTCTCGTGTCCCACCCACCCATTCCCTTTTATTTTACTTTTCATCTCATACTTGGGTATGCCCCCTTTTAATCATACTGACCACGGCACACCTCAGGTCAATGTTTCGTTTATCTTTGACTCCGGGTACAAACTATAAATGATGACCTGTCACCCCTGTAATAAAAGCAGACAGGAGAGGTCACATACCTTGGTAGCAGGATTGGAGGTAAAAGGCAGATCTCGGCCCTGCTAAAGTGGGAGCTCCATCCCCTCCTGGGTTGCTGTTGGGGTCAATAGTGCCCAGTTGTTTCTACCCCCAGGCTGCCCAATTAGCTGCCGATGGGAGGAACTATACAGCCATCGTGACCAGATAGGGGAAAGTCTGGCCACAAAACCCGCGAACCGCACAGCTAAAAGCGGCGGTCACCCAGTCTGAAGCAAGCTTTAAAAAAAAAAAAAAAAGCCTCACGCTGGGAAAAGCTTTGCGTTTGGAAATACATGTTACTTCAGGGCTCGACAAAATCCGGGCGCCCGGTCGTAATTGCGACAAGAAATTGTGACCTGGCGCCCAGGGAAGCTTAGGCCTGCAGAAGGCCGCAGCCTCAATTACCGGCCAGCGCGATGCATGGAGACACAGGATCCTGTGTCTCCGTGCACCCCCACCTCCCCCGCCGTGCGATCAGGCCTAAGCTTCCTTCTGTGATCTGGTGCAATCTTGTGGTGGCCGTTGGCATTACAAGTAAAAGCAGTTCGAATGTGTTTTTCACTGCCATCTCCTTCCCTCTAATTAGAACCCCCAAACACACAGAATAAAAAAAAAAAAAAAAAAAAAAAAAATAATTATATATATATATATATATATATATATATATATATATATATATATATATATATATATATATATATATATATATATATATATATATACACACACACATACATACATACATACACACACACATATATATATATAAAAATTACACACACACACACACTAGAGCAGGGGTGTCATACTGGCGGCCCTCCAGCTGTTCCGAAACTACAAGTCCCATCATGCCTCTGCCTGTGGGAGTCATGCTTGTAACTGTTAGCCTTGCAATGCCTCATGGGACTTGTAGTTTTGCAACAGCTGGAGGGCCGCCAGTTTGACACCCCTGCACTAGAGAATAAAATGGCGGTTGTTGCAATACGTTTGTGTCACACCGTATTTGCGCAGCGGTCTTACAAGCGCATTTTTTTGGGGGGAAAAATACTTTTATTAATTAAAAAATAAAACAGCAACGTTAGCCCACTTTTTTTTATATTGTGAAAGAATGTTACGCTGAGTAAATTGATACCCAACATGTCATGCTTCAAAATTGCTTCCGCTCGTGGAATGGCGACAAACTTTTACCCTTTCAAATCTCCATAGGCGACGTTTACAAAATTCTACAGGTTGCCGGTTCAAAACGAGTTACAGGGCTAGAATTATTGCTCTCGCTCTACCAATCCCGGCAATACCTCATATGTGTGGTTTGAATACCGTTTACATATGTGGGCGCTACTCACATATGCGTTCGCTTTCGCTTCTGCGCTCATAGATTCCAAGCAAATTTGTCAAACCTTGTGTTACTTCCATTTTTGGCAACATCTTGCAACGTCACTGGAAATGCTTCATCCAGCACCATCTTCGTACATCAAGAGAACCGAGGAAGCCGGCAGACAGCTACTCTGAAGGCAAAGGGACAACTACTGCCACCCTTCTAAAAACCCTGGTAGCATCACAACAGAAGCACCTCCAGAGGCTGCCAGACAAGCTGCGGTAGTTAGCTCCAAAAATGAATAAAGGCAAGTATCACACAAAAAGGGGGGGGGGGGGGGGAGAACTTCTGGCATTAATACACAGAGCATAGGCACACCTAGTCTGCGCACCAGGGGGAGGCTGAATAGCAACAAACATTGCAGTGTGTACTGCTGGAGGGTCTGGGAACACAAAACCACTGGAGGTACAAGGGAGGGGTCTTTTAAACTTTCTTTTATTTCCTGCAGATGGTGCTGCAAATCATCTCTCCAAGTAAGCCCACATAGTTCACATTAGAGCTGCATGATTCTGGATAAAATTAGAAAAAATATTTTGCTTAGAGAAAAAAAAAAAAAGTTGCGATTCTGAAGAACTCTTATTGTAAAGATTTACAACCCCTGAACATTAGGTTATCAAACAAGATGGCAATAAAACAGTACTCTTTGCTTCAATCAAATAAAAGATATAAAAAAATAAAAGAAAAAGTTATAAATTAGGGTCTTTTAGTACTCGCCAAAACCAATTACCGATACCTACCGCAACTTTTACAGATCAGCAATGGTACAAAGCAGTGTAAAGTTATTTTTACTAATTGAATAAAAAAATGTTTTATGTTAAACATGTAAATGTAAAAACATTAACGAACAAATAAAAAAAAAATATGAATAAAAAGAAAAAAAAAAGTTTTATTAAATTAAATGGAGAGGGAGAACAAGGAGTTAATGAAGGCAGATTACAGCAAATTAGGGGAAGAAAGAAAGCAGCTGGCAATGTTTGACAGGGTTGAAGCTAGATTGCGTTCTTTATTGTGCAGCTCTAGTTCACATTCACATGTGTGGGTTATTTACAAAAGGCAAATTCACTTTGCACTACAAGTGCACTTGAAAGTGCAGTCGCTGTAAATCTGGGGGTAGATCTGAAATGATTTTATCATCCAATTATGTGCAAGCTAAAACGCAGACTTTTTTGCCTTGCATGTCTTCCTTGGATCTACAGCAAGTGCAATTTCAAGTGCACTTGTAGTGCAAAGTGAATTTGCCTTTCGTAAAATAACCCCCATAGCTTTTTATGCTAGAGATCTCTTCTAGAACATTGACAATTAATGTTTTCTTATAGATTTTAACAAGCTCTGTTTCCTGCCATCTAGGCCCTTTCATGCACTTCTGGGTACCTGAGCCATGTCACTCGTTTCTCTCCCCCCCCCCCCCCCCCTCGGGGTTAAGCCTGGTCCGGGTCATATGGGGTTATAGCAGCTGCCGTATCCATGCTAGATTGGATGTGTGGCACTTTGCGCGCATCCTCCATGTTTAGTTTATCCATCGCGGAGGCGTGACGTCATTTGGCGCATGCGCGGTAGCCTTGTGAGGCCATTGGCAGCCATTTTGGTTCCCCCTAAGCAAACTGAATGTCTTCATTCTGGCAGCAGCGCTATTTAGGTTATCTCCTTCAGCCTAGGAGAGAGTTCCTTCTCGGTCACACCCTCATAATGAAACCAGTAAAAAAAGTAATCATGTAGCGATAAAAAAAAAAAAAAAAAACCCACACCCCCAAAAGGGAGTCATAAGGTTAACCCCTTTTTAGTTCTCCTTTCTGACAGCAGTTCCCCCGCAGTCCAGTATTACTTTTTTTTTGCACACCAAGACCCTCAAATTCGAAGGTAAAAAAGGGGAAGTTCTGTTCCAGCTTGTACAGAAGTTGATACGTCAGGATTGTCGTCTGGAACAGTTAGTTCCTGTTGTCCAGCGCTCTCTACGCCCAAGGCATTGGGGAACCGGGTCTACAATCTACTTTTTAATCACATTAGACTCAGACCAGTTACAGAAGTTCCAACTGCACCTTTTGCTCCAAGTTAGAAGATGATGCATAGTCCGCATTATTGAGACGATATATTGACCCTGACTCATCTCAAGGAAGAGCTCCATTCTCACCTACTAGGGATGGGGGCTCCATTTAACGTAGTACAATCAGGCAGTAAAGTAGCAAAAAAAAAAAAACACACACACACACACACACACACACACACACTTTTTATATACCTTAGAGCAGGGGTGTCCAAACTTTTTTTTTTTTTAAAGAGGGCCAGATTTGATGAAGTGAAAATGCGTAAGGGCCGACTATTTTGCCTGACATTCTTTGAACCATTAAAAGTCGGTCTAGGTGTGTTCGTCTGAGCACTACTACACTGGCCAACAATTTTCTTGCCTTTGTGGCTGTGTGTGGTGAAGAGAAGAGGTGAGGTTGAGAGTTTTGTTTGGAGGGAGGGAGATATATCTTTTGAGGTCCCAACAAATCCCTGAGTGGACCAAAGGATGAGCTTGGGCGTGTTATTTGGATATACTGTATTTATCTGCACCTTCACTTTAGGAAGGAAGTTTCAGGGAATTTTTTTTATTTTAAATAAAGAACTGTGAAGCAAAATAAGAGTCAGTGCCCATCAATGCAGCCTAATCAGTGCCCATCTGCAGCCTCACCATTGCCATGAATGCAGCCTCTCCATTGCCATCAGTGCAGCCTGATCGATGCCCATCTGCAGCCTCGAAGGGGGGGGGGGTGGGACGAGTGCCAACAGATTACATACAGGAGAATCTCCTGTTTACACAGCAGTCTCTTTAAAACCATGTCCCACCTCCTATGATAGACAGAAGAGTCGTCCAATGGCAGCCCAGGAGACGGGACTTCCTATTATAGATGCCGCCGAGTAAACAGGAGATTCTCCTGTATGCAATTTGACGGCACTCATTCTCCCCTCCCTGTCCCCTCTGAGGCAGCGCCGATAAATATAGTATATATCCTTTGTGGCCCTGGCGGCCACAAAAGATATATATCCAAATTACCAGGGGGCCACATTAAACCGGAACGGGGGCCGCAATTGGCCCGCGGGCCGGACTTTGGACATGCCTGCCTTAGAGCATTTTTGGTACAGCTAATGGGGTGATATCTCTCCTCAAGAGACCCCCCACCCTAATCTGAAGAGGAAGGGTTATAGCAAGCAAAGTCATATTGATAACAGAATGTCTAGATCTTGGGTCATCCCCCTCCTATACCCCAATGGTGCAGTGAGGCACTGTTACGTCCCTGCACAAGTTTACAGTGACTTTCTGAGATGGTGAGATCTCAGAAGATTCTATTCTCAGAAACTGGGAATTTTAGCAAATCCTCTCATCTGGGTAAATCACTGCCAGTGGACCTCATCCCTTGGTCTATCCCTGCATCAGATACAGCTCATCTGGCTTAGAGCGCCTACTAAATTTATTAACTCAGGGCGACTGGCAGGTAGATACCGAGACGTTAATATCCAGCTTTTACAAGTCAGGGGCTCCTCGCATAGAAAGATCCCGACTTGGCATCCCCCTGAAGAGGCAAATCCATTCTTGTAACAAGTAGGCAACAAGCCGGCCTATCATCTGTCGGATCACCCATTAAGGGAAGCACCAATAGCAGAGATCAGTCCTTAATTCAGCAGTTTTTCCGATGGGGGGCCGGCATCATGCACCTTCCTCTCTTTTAAGGCACCTCGTTCCCACAGTGACTTCAGTGGATACCCTCTTATCCAGCTAAACGCTAACACCTGACAGTGGAGCAAATTTGCTTTCATAACTACAATCTTGGTTGACTCTGCCAATCAAACTGTCCCTTCTACGGTCCTTTTCTGGTTGCGCACAATCACAGGTGCCAGGAAACCCTGAATTTGGTCACACAAAAATGCAAAACATTTTTGCAGAGGAAAATGGGAAAGGGGGTTTCGCCCATGGATTGAATTTGGCTTCAGGCCAAAAAGTCTTTTTGCCCGTGTCATGGTGGTGAAGGTTTTATTCACAACATTCAAGTGAGGTCTGCCTCCAACCACTCAATGCACTCACAGCTCCTCCACTCACATGCACGCAAGAATCTTCTCTATAATAGCAGTTTTTTGTCTTGTTCCTAAACACAGTCTCTTCTGGCCAGAGGTTTGCCAAAAATCCAAGTCTGAAGGAGGGCCCTGGTATTACGTTTCTTTTGGCAAGGTGGTCTCGCCAGTTCATACCTAGAGTTTTCTTCTACAGATCACCTTAGCCAGGAAGAGATGTCTCCAGCTTCTGCTGATTGTTCCAGCAATTCAGTTCGGCACGAACTAGACACAGATTCTCGCAGTCCTTTTTGGTTTTATTTGTCAGCCAACATGCTTTTTTTAAAAGGAGAAAAAAAAAAAGAAGAAGAACAGTGTCGACATCGAACACAACTTCGACATCTTGCATTGTTCATATCGAGATCGTATCGGGCTAGTGGTCCTCCGGTCCCAAAGTCAACGGATGCTTACTCTGTGGAGAATGGCTTCTCCCTGGGCGGCGGTAACACAAATCTGTCCAGAAGATCTAGGTCATCTAGGACAAGCCGGTCGTCCTGTACCACATTCATAACCCATAGAAATCTGTGCTTGCTCATAGCATAAAAAAAAAAAAAAAGGGGGGGGGGGGGAGGGCTTTTTCAGCCGTCAACTCTGTAATTGAGATTCATTTTTTTTTGCAGCTACAGTCCCTGTAAGCTAGTTATTAACCATTGGTATACTGTCATGGAAGGCACCTTGAAAAACTGAAAATTGTATACTTACCTTTCCATAAATTTTCCTTTCCTGGTGCATACCCGTGGCAGCATACAGCCTCCCTTTCTGGTTCTTTAAATGTTTGAGTCTAGTTACAAGAATGGTGTATGGGGGGGGGGGGCCCGACTTTTTTTTATAGAGCTGTAATTGGTCCTGTGTGTTGATTGGGGGCTGAGTCACAACCATTGGTATGCTGCCATGGGTAGGCACCAGGAAAGGAAAATTACGGAAAGGCAAGTATACAATTGTCCGTTATCGGGCCTGATCCACTCTACGATCATATCATTGTACTGCAGACCCTCTGCCCTAGTCTAAACCTCCAGCTTATTATTGGACCCATTTGCACTATCTAAATGGGACCCGACAAGGGTGCCTATTGTCCCCAATCATTTTCTCACTGGTTATAGAACCACTAGCAGAATATACAAGAACCAATAATGCAATCCAAGGTATCAAAAAAGGTGCCAAAAGTCACAAACTAGGTCTATTTGCCGACGATGTCATGGACTATAACCAAACCAGAATCATCGATCCCAAAAATACATTCCCTACTGACCAAAATTTGGCGAAGTCTCCTACTATAAAGTTAACACAAGCCAGTGTTATGCCCTTACGTTTAACATGCCAAAGGAAGCAATCAAACTCAAAGGAAGTTCCCCTGTAATTGGGAGCCCCCCTCGATCACTTACTTGGGTATACAGCCAACACCATCCTCCTCTAAAATTTACGCCAGTAACTACCCTCCCCTACTCAAAAAGGAAGAGGAAGTAAACCAGATTGGCAAACTCCACCTGTCATGGCTGGGAAGAATTGCTGCCTAACAAATGCAAGTTTTGCCTAAATTATTATACTATTTCAGAACACTACCCATACCCATGTCATTCTTCTTGCAACTCACGGCAAGCCTGCAGAAATACATATGGGCAAGGAAAAAAACCTAGGATAGCCATTGCGAATCTGTATAAACCTTAGCAACTTGGGGGGGTGTAGGTCTTCCCAATGCGCAAGAATGCCAGACAATAGGTGGTCTCAAAAAGAAAGGGAGATCACCCCAGGGCATAATCTCCCTGCAATAGCGGCCAGCATGCACCATAGTCCATCCATTCCTCCTTACCCAACCATACAATCCACAAAAGCAGCGTGGTCCTCTGACGAGGCAAAAATTTGCTGACACCAACCTGCAAACTACCAATTCCATTGGCATCCTATGAATACCCAATTCATTGTTACATTTGTCTCTTTCCTGCGGGGATAGGTTAATCGGGGTACTCGTCCATCATCGCTTCCCACAGTTAGGGGGGGGGCCAGGGCTCGACAAAATCCGGGCGCCCGGTTGCAATTGCGACAATAGTGACCTGGCGCATGGGGAAGCTTAGGCCTGTAGAAGGCCGCAAAGACGCGGCCTCAATTACCGGCCAGCGCGGGAGGTGGGGGCGCACGGAGACACAGGATCCGTGCGCCCCCACCTCCCCTGCCGTGCCCAAGCTTCCTTCTGTGATCTTGTGGTGTGCCATCTTGTGGTGGCCATTGGCATTACAAGTAAAACAGTAATCCTAATGTGTTTTTCACTGCCATCTCCTTCCCCTCTAATTAGAGTCCCCAAACATATAATATATTATTTTTGATTCTAACACCCTAGAGAATAAAATGTTGTTGCAATACTTTGTCACACCGTATTTGCGCAGCGGCCTTACAAGCGCACATTTTTTTGGGGGGGGGGAGAGGAGAATAAACGTTTATTTACCCGGACCAAAATGCAGCTAAAGGACCTTGCCCCTTTTTGCGATTCGGCACTGCGTCGCTTTAACCGACAATTGTGCGGTCATGCGACGTGGCTCCCAAACAGCTTTTTGGTGGTATTTGATCACCTCTGTGGTTTTTATTTTTTGCGCTATAAAACAAAAATAGAGCGACAATTTTGAAAAAAAAAATTCAATAGTTTTTGCTATAATAAATATTCCCCAAAAATATTATATATATATATATATATATATATATATATATATATATATATATATATATATATATATAAAAATTTCACTCAGTTTAGGCCGATACATATTCTTCTACATATTAATAAAAATTGCAATAAGCGTTTATCAGTTGGTTTGCGCAAAATGTATAGCGTTTACAAAATAGGGAATAGATTTATTGCATTTTTATAAAATTTTACATTTTTTTTTTTTTTTTTTTACTACCAATGGTGGCGATCAGCGATTTTTTTCGGGACTGTGACATTATGGAGGACACTTCGGAAAATTGCCATTTTTGGGACCATTGTCATTTTCACAGCAAAAAATGCATTTAAAATGCATTGTTTATTGTGAAAAATTACAGTTGCAGTTTGGGAGTTAACCACTAGGGGGCGCTGTTGGGGTTATGTGTTCCCTGAAGTGCAAATACAACTGTAGGGGGGGTGTGGCTGTAGGAGTGACATCATCGATTGTGTCCCCCTATAACTTGGATGACACGAACGGTGCAGACGCCACAGTGAAGAATGAGGAAGCCGCGTTTACACACGGCTCTCCCCGTTCTTCAGCTCCGGGGACCGATCGCCGCACTCCAGCCCGTGACCCACGGCTGGGTACTAGTACAGGACGTACATGTGCCCAGCCGTGCCATTCTGCTGACGTACATATGCAGGAGGCGGTCCTTAAGTGGTTAAGGACACACACACACACACACACACACACACACACACACACACACACACACACACACCAGTAAAAGTTAGCCCAATTTTTATTATATTGTGAAAGATAATGTTACGTTGAGTAAATTGATACCCACTCTTCAAAATTGCGTCCGTTTGTGGAATGGTGACAAACTTTTACCCTTTAAAATCTCCATAGGCGACGTTTACAAAATTCTACAGGTTGCCCGTTTTGAGATACATAGGAGGTCTAAGGCTAGAATTATTGCTCTCTATCGATTGTGGCAATACCTCACATGTGTGGTTTGAATACCGTTTACATATGCAGAAGCTACTCACGAATGCGTTCGCTTCTGCGAGGCAAAAGCTCGGCAGGACGGGGCACGTCTTCTGGCTCCTAACTTTTTTAGCTGGCTCCTAGATTCCAAGCAAATTTGTCAAAACCCTGGGGGGGGGGGGGGGGGGAATTGGCCATCCAAGCTGTTTTCAACAAAGCTTGAAGCTTTCATCAGACCTGCACACTGCCAGAGCAGGTTAGCAGCGGTGGTGTCGGTTTCACTGCTGGGTTACCCTTGGGTCTTAGCAGTCCTTACTTTGACACCAACGTCCCTTTGTCAGCCCACAATGGTAGGTCCGGGCCGATATCATCTTTTTGGTACCATTCTCTTGTATAGGTTGTCTGGTCTTTTGTCCGATCCCCAGCCTGTTCCAAGGGGGCTCACAGTTACTCGGGTATGCTGGGTCATGCCATGACATTTATTCCTCAGGGTGGAGTCTGGCCCTCCTTCAGGACTCTGTCACGATTGTCAGGTTGTAGGCAGAGGCTCGACCAGATTGTCATCGTTGCATATCGCTACAGCATGTTGACGTCATCCGTCAACACCAGCATACTCATCTTTCAGGTATCTGGCTCTTAGTCCCCTTCACTCCTGTCATGTCATCCATTTTTTGGCTACTCACCAGGTTTGGCCAGGGGTTGTGGGTGTTTCACAGAGCTACTTGTCCAACGTCCAATTGGCTGGTATTTAACCTTTGCATTATTTCACAGGGCTCCTCGGGTCAGTCCTTGTTCTGTTCCTCCCACGTATCCTCTCGCCACAAGCAGTTCGTTCCCATGCCTGTGTTTTCTGGAAGTAGGCTTAATCCAATCAGTTACAGGACAGCCGTTTGGTTTCTAGGCAGATTCGCAAGTTCAAACGGATGGGGTCCCTTCTAATCATCAATTCATAGGACGCTGGTTTCTGCCGTCATAGCTGATGCATACCGGATCCATTCATTGAGGCTAGGGTTGTCCCGATACCACTTTTTTAGGACTGAGTACCGATACGTTTTTTTAAATGTGTCCCCGTATGCAGCCATGTCTCCCCCGTATGCAGCCATGTCTCCCCCGTATGCAGCCATGTCTCCCCCGTATGCAGCCATGTCTCCCCCGTATGCAGCCATGTCTCCCCCGTATGCAGCCATGTCTCCCCCGTATGCAGCCATGTCTCCCCCGTATGCAGCCATGTCCTGTCCCCCTTACCTGCCTCGCGGCGCATCCCCGCTGCCGCCGACTGCTTAATACGGGCGGGGAACATTACAGCTTTGAATAGCTGTAATGATTGGCGCCGCGCATAGACACTCCCCCGTGCTCGGGATTGGACAGTTCACCCGAGCAAGGGGGGAGTGTCTATACGCGGCGGGGCGGGAAAGACTACAGCTATTCAAATGAATGCTGTAATGTTCCCCGCCCATATTAACCAAGCGGGGATGCGGCGGCGGCGCGAGTATTCTATTTTGGTATCGGGGGTATTTGCGGGAGTACGAGTACTCCCGCAAATACTCAGAATCGGTCCCGATACCGATACTAGTATCGGTATCGTGACAAACCTAATTGAGGCCATCCGGGCGTGCGTTACTCTACGTGACGGATTGTTACCTGCCCTTCTACTTTCTTATCACACCTACTCCCAGGTCTTTCTGCCCACCTTTAGGCATACTGACCAGCTAGCCCAAGGCACACCTCAGGCCTTGGTAGTTAGGGTATCGCATTCCTAAGTGAAGACTGACTACAAATTCTATTTGCCACACATATTACACTAGTGAAGGAATGGCGCTCTAAGATGTCCCCAAATATCGAGCATGTAATCTCCAGAATGAATACACAATGGAAAAGATGTTTGCATACAAATGAGAACCGCAGGGGTTCCATAAGCATTGGGATATCTGGAGAATCTCCCCAAAAGCCTCTTTACATATTCGAATTACAACCTATTCATCCTTGACAACTAGTGTTGCTCACGAATATTCGTATTGCGAATATTCGGCTCGAATATGGCATATTCGAGTATTCGCTGTGAATATTCGCGATTCCGAATATTCACATTTTTTCAATTTTATTTTTAAAACAGATCACATCCTATTGACGTCTAAAAGCATTGCTGGTATGATTAGAGACCCTGGGCCGAGTAGCTAAGCTGAGGCGATCCTTTTATGTTGCCGAATTTAAAAAAAAAATTGCGAATTTTCGCTAATGCGAATGCGAAAATGATTGCGAATTTTCGATAACTGTGGTAGGATTACTCTGATTGTCTCTGATGCAAAAGGGGGGGGGGCTTTGTGTATGTTTCTGTTATTAATATTTGTATGTTTGATATTTTTTTTGTAAGAAGGAAAAAATTGCGCATACCTTAAAAAAAGGGGAGAATACAGCAGCAACTCAAAAATGTTATACAACATAAATTAATACAAGACAGAAAATGGAGTCGCTCTACAAGAATAAAAAATATGTCTAGTGACAAGACATGTGGGCAAATTATAAAATAAGCAAGCGCAAATAACTTGTGAAATACACAGTGAAACAAATATATAAAGAAATATAGTCCCAATAATAGAAAAATAATCTTTCATAAAAATGTCTTTGATATGTGAAGTGAAAAAAAGTCCAAAGCATGCAGCATGAACGTGTTCAATCTTCAAGGTGTTTGATTGACAAACGGCTGTGACAGATGGATAGAGTAAAGAATCACCACCAATGCAAAACACTTTATTTTTTATTGTAAAATATCAAGAATATTCTGAGCCAGAGTGCTCCTACCGCAGTTATCGAAATTTCGCAATTTTCGCATTCGCAATAGCAACAATTCGCAATCATTTCATTTCGATAAAATATCACGAATATTCAAATTTAGCGAATATATCTCGAATATTCTACTATATATTCGAGATATGTCACGAAATCGAATATGGCGTATTCTGCTCAACACTATTGACAACCTGGTCCCTGTGTAACCAGATCCTCCCTCACTGGAAGAGGAATCCGTGGATATATGGCCAGCCTCATTAGGACAGCAAACCAGGCTCTTCTTGGCCAAAACGGCCATCAAAATGAGATTCCTGGCTCAAGAATTTCTGGAGAACCCCTGCCACTAGTCTTGCTGGGGTGGGGAAAATAACAAAAAGGTTGAAGTGCCATGCATTGGCAAAGGCATCCAACCCCCTGGTTTGATCCCCTGGATGAAAGGAGAACTGGGCAACCTTTTTGTTGCTTTCTGAAAACAGATACACTTCCGGTCGACCCCAGTTCTCCACAACCTGATCGAACACTTGAGGATCCTTTCGTCTTGTTTTATGCCCCGTACACACAATCGCTTTTCCCATCGGGAAAAAGTCAGATGAGAGCTTTTGGTCGGGAATACCGACAGTGTGTATGCTCCATCAGACTTTTTCTAACGAAAAAACTGCCAGAAAAAATAAATAAAAGAGAGAACAGGTTCTCTATTTTCAAGAAAAAATTCCTAGCGGAACAACCAGTCGACTGTATGGAATTCCAACAAAATAAACAAACAAACACAAACACACCACACACACACACACACACACACACACACACACACGCATGCTCGGAAGCATTGAACTTTTTCTCGCCTCGTCGTAGTGTTGTAGGTCACTGCATTCTTAACGTTCGAAAGTTCAAAGAACTTGTGTGACTGTGTGTATGCAAGACAAGCTTGAGCGGAATTCAGTTGGAAAAACCATCCAACTCCACCCCCCCCCCCCCAACGGGAAATTCAGGCGTGTGTACGGGGCATCACTCGCTGATGGCCGAGAAAGTCCGACAGAGAATTTCGAGTCCCCTTTAAGTGTACTGCTGTCAAAGTAGCCAGATTTGCTTCGACCCAACAGAAAATTTTGCCTGCTATCAACTGCAAGGCAGGGCTCCTGATCCCCTCTGCTTGTTTAAGTATGCGACTATGGCCGCATTCTCAGACCTTACTTGAAGGTGCCTTCCCCTTATTTGCTAAAAGGGCCTCTAAAGCCCTCTGTACTGCCAGTAGCTCCCTCCGATTAGAGGTCCGCTCCTCCACCACTCCTGCCCATTGAAATGAATGGGCACTGCTGCCGAAGCTCCTGCAAAGTGCTTCTGCAGCGGTGCTACACTGGCACATTTAACCTCTTCATTGGTCGCTAGCTGGGTTATAAGCGTTTTACCATCAATGCCTGTCCGCTCCAGTGTGAAAGCAGCCAAGTTCCGCCGAAATTTTTTTTATTAAAAGTCAGCAGCTACAAATACTGCAGCTGCTGACTTTATATATGGTCACTTACCTGTCCTGGGCGCCTGCGATGTCGGAACCCGAAGCGATCTCTCCCTCGGGTGCTGCCCCCGCCATCTTCGGTAAGGGAATCGGGAAGCAGCCACAAAAAAAAAAAAAAAAAGGGGGGGGGGGGGGGCTGGATGGGCTAACTTTACCGTTTAGTTTTTTTTTAGCTCATTAAAGTATTTTTTCCCCAAAAATAGCGTTTGAAGACCGCTGCACAAATACCGCGTGACATAAAATATTGCAACAACCGCTAGGGAATATGCAGAAAAAAAAAATATATAACATTTGGGGGTTCCAAGTGATTTTCTAGCAGAAAATACAGGATTTTTTTACTTGTAAGCAACAAGTGTCAGAAAAGATTTAGTCTTTAAATGGTTAAACTGAGAAATTCTACACAGAGTTCAGTTCATTGATAAGTAGAAACATTGTATCTCTTTTCTCACACTTGGCAGGCTGCCCAGAGACAAGTCGCTCCACGGGAAACATCAGGCAACTTGCATTGACTTCTATGATACAGAAGTCATTTGCAAGTTGCGTGAAGTTTTACATCGGGCGATGCCAATTAATTAAAAAGTGGAGGATTCCTCTACCTCCAACATAGACCTGACCGCTGTCATGAGAACCTGAACCTTGTCCAGGGGTAAAATAAGTTTCCTCTCTAGGGAATGCACCAGGAATCCCAGGTAAACCTTTTGGTCCGGAATCAGCAAGGATTTTTTTTCCCCCAGTGATGATCCACCCCAGGGATTCCAAGGTACTCACGACCTTGGCAAGATCTGCGAGGAGAAGAAGATCTCGACTCTGGTTGTAGAGAAGTAGATCGTCGAGATTATCGCTATCCCTTGAAGGTGCAGGAAACCAACCACCTCCGCCAGGACCTTTGTGAATATCTTTGGACTGGAAGCCAGTCCAAAGGGGAGGGCAGCAAATTACCAATGCTGAATTCCTTGGGCAGAGGCGATTGCAAACATGAGAAATCTTTGGTGCCCTGGGAAAAGCGGGACGTGTAGATAAGCGTCCTTTAAAAAAAAAAATAATAATAAAAAAAAAAAAAGAGATCGTTATGAAATCCTCCCTCAGAAGGAGCTTCCTGAGGGTGTATACACTCTCCATTCAAAACTTATTGTGACGGAGGAAAGTATTCAAGGGCTTCAGGTTGATTATAAACCAAAATTTCCCTGACGGTTTTGGAACAACGAAGATATGGGAATAGACTCCAGGTCCCTGTTCCGCAGGTACCGGAACTACGACTCCCTGCTCTGCTAGCTCTGACGTTCTGCAGTTGACCTGCTGCTTTGAGGGGGTCTCTGGGTAAATTTGTTAGAAGGATTTTTGGGGGAGGGGAGTGAAGGAACTCCAGCTTGTAGCCCTCCCTTACAATACAGAGGACATGGGGGCTCCGAGTTATACTTTCCCACCTGGAGAGAAAACGGGAAAGCCTTCCCCCAACTCTCCCGTCACTTAACCTCCCTGGCGGTATGATTCCGTCTGGAATTACGTACCAAAAGCGGTACAATTTTTTGCATGGAAATTTGGTGATATGTATTATAGGCCTGCAATTCTTAGTAATTACTTACTTAAACCTGACCAAAACAAGACTCTAGTAGACATTCCAGATGTGATCAATTTGAAACACAAACATATTATTTATTAGATTATAATTCATGTAATTTTATTCAATAATGCAATGAAAAATAAAGAAATTAGTCAAACAAAGAAATTCAATACACATCCTGGGTGTGAAACAGTTTTAGCCCTGGTTCACACTGGGTACGATTTGGAACGATTTGAGATGCGATTTGACATGTCAAATCGCATCTCAAATCAGCGGCATTTGCCGGCAATGGCACTGTCCTAATCAGTGCGACGCCGTATCTGCGATTTCAAAAAGTAGTTCCTGTACTACTTTTTGCGATTTCGGGCCGCGATTTACATTAAATTGCGGCCGAAATTGCGGCAAAATCACGCATTTTACCGCAATTTTTAATTCGCAGCAGTGTGAACCTAGGCTGAAACATGGAACTAGACAAAGTCCGACGTCGCAAACTGGGCAATAGTACCTTGTTTCTTTTCTGACTTTTTCCCCATTGCCATCCCTCTTGGAACAGAAAACGACGCACATTCTGGTAGGCGCCAACTTTCGTGCGGTTGGCAGTACAAATTCTACAAAATGACGACCTGTCAGGCGCTCTGGATTGCCAACGTCAACAGCGCGTAGTCCGGGTCTGTTAGACACTGATGGATTTGGGTGGTTGATAAAAAATCTGCTCAGCCACCTTCCATATAAAGTCAGAATGAACAAGAGGTATGTTCGTGTTTGCTTTATAAAGAATATAAGCGTTCCAAAGGCATTGTTCAAGGAGATGCCTGAAAATCTTTTTGTAGTATTTTTTCTGTTTCCGCATCGCCGGGTAAAATGTCATTGCCTGATCGGCTCGGTTGACACCTCCCATCGTGTGATTATAGTCGATCACGACTTGTGGCTTAAGCACATCTTTTCCGTGTTTTGTGCGGACCATGGTAGTGGAGGTGTTGTGCACGGTGCTCATGAGACACACGTCCTTTTTGTCTCTCCATCTCATTGCCATCATTTTACCCTTTTGAAAGGTTAACCATCTCTCCTTTTTTTAGTTTTTTCTTGCCAAACGTAGATGGCATGTCACGCCGGTTTGGCCTCACGGTACCATACCCATCCGTTTTGTTGAGGAGCAAAACCTCATAAAGTTCCGGTGACGTATAAAAATTGTCCGTTGTCACGCAATATCCCTGGTTCAGTAATGGGTCCAGCAGTGAAAGGACAGACGATGTGGCCATCCCATAGCGCAGTGTTTTCCAACTCCAGTCCTCAAGGCACACCAACAGGTCATGTTTTCAGGATTTCCCTCAGATGAAATGGCTGTGGTAATTACTAAGGCAGTGAAACTGATCAAATCACCTGTGCAAAAAAATGGAAAGCCTGAAAACATGACCTGTTGGTGTGCCTTGAGGACTGGAGTTGGGAAACACTGCCATAGCGGTTGTACTTGGGATTAAACTTGGTACCTTTCCCGGTGTAAATGACCGCATTCCAGATATATCCGGTGGAAGATTCACATAGCATATAAAATTTTATGCCAAAGCGCACTCTTTTGGACGCAATAAATTGGATCCAACTCACCCTTTCTGGCACGCAAGTCCGCTGGAAGTTGGCGACAATCTGGCACACCTACCAGATTTTTTTTAGCTTGGGCACAGGATGCGTGACCTTATCAAACTCTTCGTTGCTGAAAGTTTTTCAAAATGAGTGAAAAACGATATTCAGACATCACAGTGCCAAAAAATGGAGTGGCCAGCATCTTATTGGTGGTCCAGTACCATTTCTGGAGCGGTTTCCCCACCACCCCCTGAAGGATGATGAGTCCTCTTTAGTGACCGGTTCCCATTTTCTGGATCTGGAAAATCTGGCACGCAGCGTAGCAGATTGCTGATCGTGGTATCGATTGGTCTCTGTCACAATTTTTAAAATTACCTCCTCAGAAAGAAAAAGTTTTAGGTACGCCAGAGGGTTGTTCATCTCCACATCAACCTTCATCCCAGGAGATCCAGTGAATCGGAACCTCGGGGGCGCTGCCTGGTCCGCATCGCTGTCTATAGGGCACCAAGTGCGCACATCACTTAGGTCAGGTGCGGGATCATCGGCGTTGTCGCTTTCTGGATCGGTGTCGAAGTCAGATGACAAATCTCCCCACGACTCACTGTCGCTCTGTTCTGCGATCAACTCCGTGTCGCTGTCGCTTAGCTGATCCAAAAGCGCATTTGTAGGACATCGCTTTTTTGATGCCATCAAAGGGTTTTTAAAGGTTTTATTTGTCACAAATGACAATGGCAAGGGACACTGAAAGGGCACTGTGTCAGATTCCAAGGTGATACAATGTAATCTGAGAGGATTACACTGTATCACCTCCTTTTTATATGTTTGTGCAACATTTGAATTTCCCTGCCAGTTCCGCTCCCATGCACCATTGCTGCTGCAGGGAACGGAACCAGGAAGTAACATGACCGATGGACGGCGCGGCAGGGATCTCGGCGGCGATCACAGCAATGGGAAATCATCGCTGGATCACCTGGAGAAGGTAAGGAACGCCGCTGCAGGCTCTGCACATCCACCCTGAGCGTGACTCGGGGATATCGATCCCAGCATATATAAAAAAAAAATAAATAAAAAAAATAAAATAAAACACCCCGAGTCACGCTCGGGATTACCGCTAAGGGGGTTTAGAGTCTTTATCACTTGATTTTTGGTTGGAAAAGAGGATACTTCTTTTTGTTTGTCTTTTCCAACAGCCTATTACTGGTAGGCTTTTTGTCTGAAAAACATTTCTTACCCCTCGAAAAAAAAAAATTATTATCCAGTTTAGGTTTGGTGGGAAATTTTTTGCCCTTTTCAGTAGATCTCGTCAGAGCCTGATCTAGCCCTGTGCCAAAGAGGAGGGAGCCCTCAAATATGTGTTGCCGATTTTTGCGGACGATATTTTAGGCCTATTTTTTTCCCCCCCCTTATCTCAAAAAACCTAGGATGGAGAGGTGGTGAGGAGATAATTGTTTAGGGTGGAGAGGTGGGGTGCAGCCCGTCAGTGCCACCTCATTAGTGCCCACCAATGCAGCCTATCAATGTCCATCAGTGCCACCTCATTGGTGTCTATCAGTGCCCATCAGTGCCCCCTTATCAATGCCCACCAATGCACCAGTGCATCCCATCATTGCATATCACCAGTGCATCACATCATCAGTGCCTCACATCAGTGCCCACCAGTACAGCCCAATGTCATTCACTGCCACCTCATCAATGCCCACCAGCGGAGCGCTCCAGGATCCGTTTCATCTCCTAGCACAAGAAAGCTCCATTCGTCCCTGGCCCTGACGTGCTGCCCCGCCTACAATGCCCAGAATGCAGAGCGGGCCAGTAACAGCCAATCGGCGGCGGCCGCTGCCGACATCCCACACTCAGGAAAAAAAAAACGTCCCCTGACGTGCTGCGCGCCCTGCCTCTGCCTACAAACCCCAGAATGCAGCGCGGGCCGGCAGTTTTTTTTTGCTGTCTGGACATGCACTGTAAGCTTTATCTGGCTCTGGATTCCATTCTACAGTTGTTGTTACCACTTTGCCTTGTCAATGGAAAAAATTGTACTTGGTTGATCCTTTCCCTGGAGACATGCTTGCTATGTTAGCCGTCCCACTTTTTAATGCAGTTTTTTTTGCTCAGATTTTATAAACACATAGTTGGCTCACTTAAAAAAAAAAGTTTCTGGTGCTTGTAAATAATACGAGGATCATTCATTTTGATGTGCGTGGGGCTTGGTGTGCTCTTCATGTGCCGTTTCAGATGGAGCATTTCCTGTTCCTACCCTCGAGGCTAACATTTCTTTATCTCCATCTCAGAGCTCTGTTTCTCACCCTCCGGTTGTGTGCTGCAAGTTGAGTCCTACATGATAAATGTGTGAAGGAGTTATTCGATGGGTTTCTACAGATGCTTAACACTGACAGATAGAATTAGTGAGAGGAGCTACCGGCCCGCGCTGCATTCTGGGGTTTGTAGGCAGAGGCGCAGCACGTGAGGGGACATTTTTTTTTTTTTTTTACAGTGAAGAATGTCGGCAACGGCGGCCGCCGATTGGCTGTTATAGGCCCGCTGGTTGGCTGCCGCGCTGGGTGTAGCAAGATGGCCGCGGCTCCGGAGCTAGGCCGAAGCTTCGGCCTTCCCTGATGCTGTGACCGCGGCGGCAATCCGCAGATTGCCGCCGAGGTCACAGCATCAGGAAAGGCCGCGGCTTCGGCCTAGCTCCGGAGCCGTGGCACCGCTAGCGGCCATGTTAAATATCGGCCCAATTTGGATAAAAATCGGCCGATGTCGATTTCTCCAAAACGGCCAAATATCGGCCGATATATCAGTCGACCTCTAGTCTTGACCCATACTGCTCTTCTAGCTGAGTTCAAGAGGGCTTACGTCTCTACCGCAGCATCTGCTAGATAAGCCACTGCGCTACTTATCACCTGTAGCGGGTCTAGTACCTCCTTGGACTTAGAAACATGGGAAACATGGTCCATCAACTTGGAAATCCAAGCATCCGCATTTCTAGCTATGCATGCTGAAGTCAACGCAGGGCTTAATGCTGCCGCATTGGCCTCCCAAGCCCTACGCAAGGTAGTCTCGGCATGCTGACCCATCAGATCCTTGAGGTTACCCGTGTCCTCAAACGAGAGGTCGGATTGTTTGGACACCTGCGCCAGGGAGGCGCCCAGTCTCGGGGTCTTAAAGAATCTATTTTCGTCATCCTCCTTAAAGGGGCACCTACACTTCCTCTCAGGTTCCTTCCACTCTATAAGAATTCTATCCTTGAGTGACTGGTGTACCGGAATGGCTCTGGATTGGGGTCTCGCTAGGCCTTGGTACATTCTATCCTGTGTGGATACTTGTTCCGCCGGCTGCTGTATCTCCTCAGAAACGTAAATCGCACTGAGGAGACCCTCCATGTCTTTGGCTGAGAAAATGTGTTTTCCCGATCTGGAATCCTCCTCTGCCTGACTATCCACCAGACCCTCATCGGATAGACCCTGGTAAGGGATTTCCGAGTCAACTTCTCATTCGGATTCCTGCGAAAAGAGGGATCTCAGGGATTCTTGGCGTCCTCTAACCATTCTGGTTGATGAGGAACCCTCCTGAGATGAGGAGCCCTCCCTATAAGTCTGGGACTCAGTTTCCTTAGTTTTAAGGGATGCTTCAAACTCCTTAAGAGTGGTAAGCATCTGGGTCTGGACAGAGAGGAAGTATCTCATAACTTGAGAAGTCTCTTTTCCCGCTAGCTTCTGAATACATCTGAAGCAAAAGGGCTTGGAGTAGTCTGAGGGTAATTTCCCATTACAATAACCGCATCTTTTAGAGCGGCAGGGCCTTTAGAAGAACAGCTAGCAACCCCCTGGGCAGCGACGTCCCCGCCTGCAACATACAAATACACAGGAATGCTTAATAAAGTGTGCAATAGACCCTGTGTGAAACAGGGGGAAGAGTGGAGGTAGCCTCCCCCATCATAACCCACGCTGGCTAGGTTGACTATCCCCCTGTGGTCTCCTCTGCAGCCACGGCTGTATAAGGCCTCTCCTCGTGCTCCATTCGCCAGATGCGCTAGTCAATCGTAGAGTAGAGCCTGAGGAATAGATTGGGCGCCTCTCTCCTTGGCTCCTTCTGCCGCCTGTGCCGAGAGCCAGGGCTTCTGCAAACAACGCCGCCAGAGCCGGAAGTGACGCTGTGCATCGCGACTTCATCTTCTGACGCTAGAGGGGGTGGACAGAACCACGCAGACGGCGCCGCACTCGTCTGTATGGCGAGGCGGCACCGAATATTGCACTGGTCCGCGCGAGCAGTACGGCAGGCGGCCCGGGTTCCAAAGGAAGCTCCGCAGAAGCGCCAATCCCCCCTCCAGACAGGACACCCAGCAAGTAGGGGGGGGGGGGAAGAGGAAAGAACAGCCCCTGAAGTTCTAGGAACAAACTGTACCTAGGGTCCTCCTGTGCTTAGTGGGGCTCTTCTGCTGCCCCCCCTGAGTGAATACAGGGACACCCCCCAGGAAGGACCAGAGTGTCCTGCTGAGCCCAGAGGCTTCTTCAGCGTACGGCTCCGCTCCCAGGGGGGAGACCTCCGGCCCCAGGTCCAAAGGACATAATAATATAAATAAAAAACAAAAAAAACACAAACACACACACACACACAATCAAAAACTGAGGATAACGGGGAGGGGCAGGGTTTTTAACCTCTTCATCGATTGAGTTTCCTATCAGGTGGAGCCAGTCATCTCTCATTGTGCCGTCCTGAAAGACGACTTGAGAAAGACATCTGCCCTCAGGTTTTTTCTTTTTCTCTTCTCTGGGAAAGCTTTCTTGTCCTGGGTACACTCCAGTGCCTCCTGAAGCCCAGGTCCAAAGAGGTGATCACCTGAGAAAGGCAATTCACAAAGCTTAAGCTTTGACACTGCATCCACTGACCAAGCCTTTAAGCATATGGCCCTTCTTGCTGCATTTACCAAAGCTGCTCACCTGGCTGCCAGCTTCACAGATTCCACAGAGGTATCTGCTAGAACAGGCGTCCTCAAGGCGCCCCAACAGGTCATGTTTTTAGGATTTCCCTCAGATGAAAACGGCTGTGGTAATTACTAAGGCTGGGTTCACACTACTTTCATCCTACTTTGCTCTGTGTTCAATGTTTCCCTATGAGAGCGTCTTGTAGCGTCCTACACAAGTCGGTCCGACTTTGAAAATGCTCCCTGTACTACTTTTGGTCCTACATTGATCCTACTTCAGGCCCATTGAATATCATTGAAGTCGGACCAAAGTAGTATCCTGTTCATGAAAGTAGGATGGATGTAGGACCAATGTAGGATAAATGTAGGACCAATGTAGCAGAGCAAAGTAGGATGAAAGTAGTGTAGTAGTGTGAACCCAGCCTAAAAGCCAAAACAGAAAATCACCACTGCTGTCTCCAATTGATCCCATCCCCCTCCCATCAGGCAGTGGTGATGGCAAGGAATAGGGGGATGACATCAGTGGCAGGGGACTGATGTCATCCCTATCCCCACCGCAACTACTGATCCCATTCCCCACCACCAATTTTTTATAGAGTTGCACTTGCTCTCTGTCATGCGACAGTGGCACTAATGACGCAAGGTCTGACGGTAATTTTATTTTTACCACAAATGTATATATTTTTTTTTTTACAGTACAGTATCAGTGTTCTTTTTAAATATTACAATTTATTTTCTTTTTTTTTTTTTGTCAGCCCTGTTGGGTGGGGGGGCCCTTCGGCGAGATATCAGGGGCCTAAACCTTTCTGTGTAGCCTCAGCTGCCCAAAAAAAAAAAAAGTGGACAGGAGACAGAAGCTCCTCCCTATTCATAAACTGAAGCATCATAAACACAGTTTACGATGCTCAGTCATGGATTGACAGAGTCAGTGACCACTGACTCCGGTCATTCAGAAAATGAAGTAGCTGGTAAATTACATATTTACTGGCTCCTTTCTCCGCTTTCCACCCTAACAGTTTTTTGACGGGGGGGGGGGGGGGGGGGGGGGGGAGGACGACATAGGGGACAGTCAGGGGTGATCAGTGCGGGCAGTTACAAGCAACGATCTTCCTGTATATAGATTTCAATAGAGCAGCTGAAAGCCACAGGGGGAGGGGAGGAGAAGCAGCTGAAAGCTGCTTTATTGAAATCTTTAGAAAATTCAGTTCTTGTAACTGCCCACTCCAATCACCCCGGCACAGGTAACAGATTAGGCATCGGAGAATCTCGTACAAATGCTCGGTATCGGCACTGATAATAGTATTGGTGCAACCCTAAAATCAGTACCGTCGTTTGTCACCATTCCAAGAGTGTGCGCAATTTTTAATGGTAACATGGTATCCATTTACTTGGCGTAACATCCTCTTTCACGATAGATATATATGGGGAGAAAAAAGATTGGGCTAACTTTACTGTTTGATTTTTCTAGGGAAAAATTATATATATATATATATATATATATATATATATATATATATATATATTAAACAACAAGTGTCAAGAATGGGCTTGGTATTTAATTGGGGTTAAAAACACCAAACGTGAACGGGACCTAACATAGTTATTTATCTCTCCGTTTCCCAGGATAAGCTGCAGAGTAACAGAGATCAGGAAGGCTCAGCAGAGCACAGAGAGGTGACCAGGTGCTACAGCCTACCCCTCCACCACACACTTACTTGAGTCGGTCTAGGGAGTGGACACTAGATCCGGACCGGCCAGAGCCGCTCACCCAACTTCTGGACCTTCCGAACATTGCTGGCCTCACTCAGTTCATCTTCCTAAGCTGCGAGCGACGAGACAGAAGCCACAGCCACCATATGCCGGGGAAGTACTACAATCGCATTGACCCCCGGGAGATCTGGGAAGCGTAGTTGTGCGCCGACTCATAATGCTGTGAACCGCACTGAATGGAACTACGTATCCCGGCATGCGTGTGGCTCTGGAATATGACGTATGCAATGCAATTGTGACAGGCAAAGGTACTTCCTTCTGAGCCAATAGGGTCAGGCTGCAGAGTGGAGCTCCACCGATGACAGGAAGCATGTGGCCTCCACTCCACTTTTTTTTTACTGAACTTTATTGTGAATCTATGCAGCTGAAGCTCCACTGTCAAAGAAAACATGTGGCCTCCACAAACTCCACCTTTTTATTTTTAAGACCCCTTTCACACTGAAGCGTTTTTACAGTGTTTTAGCGTTAAAAATAGCGATATTAAAACGCTCCTAAAAACGCTCTCCATGCATCTCAATGGACCCTTTTACACTGAGTCCTGCAAGCAGCATCCTTGGAGCAGCTTTTGGGCGCTGAAAAAAACGCTCCATTGAAATTAATTGAAAGTGCTGTAAAAACACCTTACCCTTTCACACTGAGGCGTTGCACTGGCGGGACGTTGAGAAAAGTCCTGCAAGCAGCATCTTTGGAGAAGCGTTTGGGCGCTGAAAAAAAACGCTCCAAAAACGCCCCTCTCCATTGAAATAAATTTAAAGCGCTGTAAAAACGCATTAGGCCCCTTTCACACTGAGGAGTTTTTCAGGCGGTACAGCGCTAAAAATAGCGCCTAAATACCACCTGAAAAACTCCTGCCTAGCCTTCTCAATGTAAAAGCCCGAGGGCTTTCACACTGAGGCGATGCGCTGGCAGGAGAGAAAAAAATCTCCTGCAAGCAGCATCTTTGGTACGGTGAGAGGAGCGGTATGTATACCGCTTCTTCACCGCTCCTTCCCATTTAAAACAATGGGAAACCGTGGTAATACCGCCCGCAATGCGCCTCTGCAGAGGTGCATTGCGGGCGGTATTAACCTTTTATCGCCGCTAGCGGTGGTTAATACCGCACCGCTAGCGGCCGAATCCCACGGCAATTCCGACGGTATAGCGCCGCTGTTTTTTGCAGCGCTATACCACCACGGGGCCTCCCGCCCCAGTGTGAAAGGAGCCTTACTCTTTTACACTGAGACACTGCCCTAAAACGTTAGGGTCTTAGCAGTGCTTTATTTACCAGCACATTGGGATTGCAGATGAGGCTTTGCTCTAAAAACGCTCGAATAACGCTCGAAAAATGCCCCAGTGTGAAATTGGCCTAAATGAACTTTAAAGTAATATACAACTGTAGCGCCCCCTTTACTTTCAGTAAGGGCACTACACTAAAGTTAGTGGGAGAATGAGAGAGGTAAGTTGCTCTCAAAAGCCAATTAGAGGAGTTTTCCCTCGCGGGGCATGCTGGGGAGGAGTAATTCTGTGACGGAGGTCGTTGTTCTGGGTTCTTCGCGGGTTCCTGGTTCCAGGTGCGGGCCCCACCACTATGGCCTACCTGGCCTGGGGTCGCGCGCTACGCGGAGTTCCTGACTCTGGGCCCTTCTGGCCTGGAGCAACTGATGCAACCAAGGGGTCCCAGTGACTGACTGGGTCCCCCTTCTATTGAGAAGATCCCAGGCTGTATGCCGTTCGGTGGAGGATCGGCTTGAGGAGAACCCAGAGGCAGGTTATCCAAAAGGGCTTGAACGAACCATCGGGTATCTGGTGACCGGAACATTGACAGGTACACTAGCACTGTCAACCGGTGACCCCAATGCTAATTTCTGGGAGGATTCGCTCAACTATTTAGCTCATCCAAGTACTAGGCCTGTGGCAGAAGTCCCACTAGAGCCAGGCCTGTGACAGAGCAACCTTAAAGTGACGCTCCGGCTGCCAGGCCTGTGGCAGAGGTCTGTCTGGGGTCACTTCACCCACTCTGGCTAGAGTGGTAACAAACTGTTTTATTGCAGAGAGCAGGACTGCTTTCCTTCTATCCAAAGCCTGATACCGCAAAGTTCGTTTACTTCATCAACCTTTCCTGTCTACCTCAAGTTGATGTTGGTCGTGTTGGGCCAAGAAATAAAGCATTCAGAAAACCTTATCTGCAGATTGGACATTTGCTTATTGCTCTACTCACTACCTTCACCCCTAGACAACACACAGAGGTAACTTAATACGCCGATCCCAAAACAATCAGCGGCTCCTGAGGGGGTAGCGCTACACGTGGGGGCTCGTCCGGGATTCGGCTGTTACCTCTGGCAACGGAAATCGTGAGTACAAGATTTACTAAAGAGCGAAGAGTGTCATGTTTTGAACTGTCTGGTAACGAGGGAGTTAACCTCGAGTAGCTAAAAGCTTGGGCGTACGTGCAGCAGAGCACGCGCCTGAAAAGTGTCCGGACAAGTTCTTCAAGTGGGAGGAGTCACCCACCCCTGCGTGAGATGTATAACAGAGTCTTTGCGCCATTTCAGCAGAACACCGCCCACCAGCAAGAGAGAAGGAGAAACCATGTGGCGATGTCTGCTTTCCTGCAACCGAGTGTGGTTGCTCAGCGATTGAGGCCCCCTGCTACTTCACCGGGGGTCTCCAACATGTTTGCCCCGCCTGGAGTGCCAGTGACGGACACAGGGATCCGTATGTCCACCGAGGGACAGTTTGTTCTCCTGTCGAGTGGAGGATCGGAGATGCTGGGACTGGCCTGTCCTCGTTGCGAGGAACTGTCTGTGAAGATCCAGCCATTCACCCGATGCCAGAAGTGCCGGGCCTACCTTTTTGTCGCCACATTACCCGCTTAAACTCCAAGGGAGTACAGGGTGAACTACATTACAGGAGTCGTCACCGCGGAGGAGGAAGCCACATGGCCAGAACCATCCCCGTCGGTGGAAATCGTGGAGCTGGAGGCTCCCAACGTTGAGGTCATCTCGGTCTCATCCACTTTGACCCTACCCTCGGCTACCTCGCCACCTCGCTCACCGGAGGTAAGTCCGAAGACCGAACGAGACCAAGAAGATGACCCGACCAGTGAAACGAATGTGACCAGTACCAAGGCCGAGACCACATCGGAGAATACCACTACTACAGCTATCTCTGTGTGGCGTGCCTCCTTGGGAGAAGGTCCGGCTCAAACCTCCCGCAGCCGCCATCGAGGCCTACCCCCCCTGCCGCTCCTGGCCGGGATGGTCGGGGAACTCTCCCATATTATAACCTTGCGGTTACCCGCCAGCGGAGGAGTTGAACTTCTTGGACTTTGACTCTTTATCTGATGACGGCGACTTCCATGGCTACATGTTCGAGCCTATGTTCCCTGAGTCGCAGGGCTTCGGAGGATCCCGTGCACTCTACGGTACTTGGAGGAGGAAGAAACGCTCCGGCCGGAGCGCCTCGCGTGGGTCCCAACAGCCGTCCATGGACGTTCCGCAGCTGACCTGGGGAGTCGGTGAGTCAAATTCTGTTCCTGTTCCACTCATTACCCCCGTGCCCCTTGTTGCTCCCATTTTGAAAAGGGCACCGGACGCTATAGTGCTGCCGGGAATTGGAGACCCACGTACTTTGCCAAATTTGGCCAGGCTGCAACACCTGGTATTCCAAAGAGTTGCTGCAAATCACGGGTATGATTACCCATATGTGCCACCTTCCCTTTTGAAGCAGATTGACCAAGAACGGGAAGCTTGGTGCCAGGAAGCTGTTTGGTCACACTTGAAAATACCCTGCATCTTGGAGGGTGCGGACCTAAGACTGTCTTATCTAAATACCAAGTTTGAACGCTGTCACCGCAACTGGAGCTGGGGTCGGCACATTTACAGAGACCGGGTCGTGCTGAAATCTCCTGGGAGAGAGGACCAGGTATTTTCAGTAACTACGACCACCGCAGATGGTGACATTATTATTTTGCCGGACCCGCACTTTTATAAGTGAGCTGCATGTCTGCTTTGCTTGGCATTTTCCTTTTCAAGAAGTTTTGGACAAGGGTTTTTGCCCCCACTCAAGTTGATTTTCTCCCTTTTCCCCTTTCCCCCTGGCCTCTCCGGATCCACATCAAAGTTTATGCGAAGAACTTCGGGGGGGGTTGGGTTCAGTCAGTTAGAGGGGGTCCTTGCCAACTTCTTCACAGCAGTATAGGAAGATTCAGCAAGAAAAAAAAAGTTTTATCTTTTTACTTCCCTTTTGCAGCTATTTCTTTGCAATTGAACTTGGACTGCCGTAGTACCAGCGCACTGACCGCTAGGGGCAGTGTTCTGCAACATTTTATTGCAGGACAGAAATGTATATATGTTTTTTTCTCTTTTATATTTCTTGCAACAGAGTAAAGAGTAAATTATGCTCAGCACTTACATTTAAACTCCCTGGGAGGAAGGGAAATTTCTTGTTCTGACGGGAGCGTGCAGTTTCAATTCCAACCTTAAAGACTTGTAAATAGAAATTTTATAATATATTAGGATGTAGATTTCTGTGTATGTTCTCTTTTATATTTTTTTTATGCAGGTTTTTCTGGACCCACCTACTATCAACACTGCGGAGAATGGGCAGCATAGATAGATAGGGCTGTTTATGTTTTGTAATGTCATGTTCTTAAAAGCACTAAGATTTGTAATCCACTGTTACAATTATGTTTTCTCTCTTTTCCTACTTTCTTTACTGTTTAGCAGGTATCAGGCTGGCATTCAGGCTTGAATGCCTTAGGACACTGGGGACAGTGTCATTTCAAGTGGGGGGAGTATGTAGCGCCCCCTTTACTTTCAGTAAGGGCACTATGCTAAAGTTAGTGGGAGACTGAGAGAGGTAAGTTGCTCTCATTCTTAATTGTGTTAAATTTGGATGTCGCCAAATCTGGATTGTTCTATGCGCCAGACTGCGTTCTAGGGATGCGGTTCCATCCTCGGGCGGCAGGTGGCGCCAGAGAGATCCAGGCGGAGCCGCTTTTCCTCAGCAGCCAATTAGAGGAGTTTTCCCTCGCGGGGCATGCTGGGGAGGAGTATTTCTGTGGCGGAGGCCGTTGTTCTGGGTTCATTCACGGGTTCCTGGTTCCTGGTGCGGCACCCACCTTTAGGTGCGGGCCCCACCACTATGGCCTACCTGGCCTGGGGTCGCGCGCTACGCGGAGTTCCTGACTCTGGGCCCTTCTGGCCTGGAGCAACTGATGCAACCAAGGGGCCCCAGTGACTGACTGGGTCCCCCTTCTATTGAGAAGATCCCAGGCTGTATGCCGTTCGGTGGGGGATTGGCTTGAGGAAAACCCGGAGCCAGGTTATCCAAAAGGGCTTGAACGAACCATCGGGGATCTGGTGACCGGAACATTGACAGGTACACTAGCACTGTCAACCAGGGACCCTAATGCTAATTTCTGGGAGGATTCGCTCAACTATTTAGCTCATCCAAGTACTAGGCCTGTGGCAGAGGTCCCACTAGAGCCAAGCCTGTGGCAGAGGCCTGTTCCTCCCAGCAACCTTAAAGTGACGCTCCGGCTGCCAGGCCTGTGGCAGGGGTCTGTCCGGGGTCACTTCACCCACTCTGGCTAGAGTGGCGACAAACTGTGTTATTGCAGAGAGCTGGACTACTTTTCTTCTATACAAAGCCTGATACCACAAAGTTCCTTGACTTCATCAACCTTTCCTGTCTACCTCAAGTTGATGGTGGTCGTGTTGGGCCAAGAAATAAAGCATTTAGAAAACCTTATCTGCAGATTGGAAATTCGCTTATTGCTCTACTCACTACCTTCACCCATAGACAACACACAGAGATAACTTAATACGCTGATCTCAAAACAATCAGCGGCTCCTGAGGGGGTAGTGATACTACAGGAAGTGGAGGTCACTTGTTTCCTACATGATTTCTGTGTAGAGTGTAGTTCCAGTAACTGCAGTCTGCAGTAGATACTGAACCATTCTGTTCTTTTTTTATTGAGCCTGGGATTTGCAGAAATACAAGATATTTTTGGTAGTTTTGTTTTACTTTCTGTTAAAGTGCTGTCCTTAACCACTTAAGACCCGGACCAATATCCAGCTAAAGGACCCAAGGTGTTTTTACAATTTGGCACTGCGCTGCTTTAACTGGTAATTGCGCAGTCATGCAATGTTGTACCGAAACAACATTTTCGTCCTTTCTTCCCACAAATAGAGCTTTCTTTTCATGGTATTTGATTGCCTCTGCGATTTTTATTTTTTGCGATATAAATGGAAAAAGACCGATTTTTCTTTTAACAAAAAGTAAAAAATATCGAATAAACTAAATTTTAGTCAAACATTTAGGCCAAAATGTATTCAGCCAGATGTCTTTAGTTAAAAAAATCGCAATAAGCGTATATTTATTGGTTTTCGCAAAAGTTATAGCGTCTACAAACTAGGGTACATTTTCTGGAATTTACACAGCTTTTCATTTCTGACTGCCTATCTCATTTCTTGCGAGAAAGGAATTATCGGTGTCTATCTTATATAGTGCCACAATATTGACAAAATGTCACTAGGTGGCGCCCATAATTAATTTTCGTTAAAGGGGAGGTTCACCCTAAAAACGACTTTCTCTTATTACATTTGCCCCCCACATTACAATACGATTATGCCTATTAGTTTTTTTTTGAGTTTTATGTCTTTTTATTAGTTTTATGTCTTGTAAAAAACGACCAAAAAAAATTCAAGCATGCTTCAATTTTATGTGTCGTTTTTCAAAAGTGCACTTTTTACTTCACAGAAATTGACCGTGTGTAGCAAAAAACGTCGTTTTCTAAGACGTTTTTTCATCCACGCATGCCCAGAAGCTACTTATGAAGCAAGCTTCAATGGTAAAACGTGGTGGAACGTAACCTCACTTTGCTAGATCATTGTGAGAAAACGATGGTGTGTAGGCAACTTCGTCTTTGAAAATTGAACTTTCAAAAACGTCATTTTTTACTTCACAGAAAGTGTCGTTTTTTTTCATCACATAAAGTGATGGTGTGTATGCGGCATTAGACTCACTTTCATTGCTCAGTATTCAGATTTTATATTGTTGAACTGCCTTTTGCTTGCTCAAGATGACAATGGCTACTTATATTGTACTCCTTTTTTAAACTCTATAAGAACTTTTGTATTGGAGTTTTTATTAACGAAAATTAATTATGGGCGCCACCTAGTGACATTTTGTCAATATTGCACCCTATAGCATTTATTCAACGACTTGAATGAAGCTAATAGAACAATAATATTTATAGCCAGTTTTTTCTATATCCACTTTGTTTATCATTAGTTATAATTTTTTTTATATAAATTACCAAGAAAACAAATTATATGGTTATATATTTTATTTTATTTAACTTTCCAGTCCAATACAATCCATCTTGGCAAGCAAGAATAATCTGGTAAGACACCTGATATAAATCCTTATTATTAATTAGATAAAGTCCTACTTTAACAACTTTAAACACATATCATTATATACCACGTTACAGGGCCCAGGGTATTTGCTGGCTCCAGCGGCACTTCTCCTTTGAGGGTAAGCCTGGCTAGGTACCAGGTGTTTCACAACACCATCCCCCTACACTACCAACCACATCAATAGATCTGGACCGGGGCGTGGCCTGGACAGGCATGTGAGCGGACGCAAAGCACGGAGCTCCCGCTATTGATCCGATAACGATCCTTCCCGCGGTGATCCTGTACCGCAGAACGAATCGGAGGATTCACCTTACCTTCCCCGACACATCGGTGACTAAATCGAGTCCTTCCCGGTCCCCGAAATGGCCCATAGAGGCGATAAAGACGCTGCGGCGGCGGCGGCCCTGTCCTCCCAAGATGGCGCCGGCTCCGTCCTTCCACAAAGAGCCCCGCGCGGATGGGAGACTCACAAGGAGACGGGCGGTAAGTCCATCAAGGCCCAGAAGCAACAAGGGAGGGAGCAGCCCAAAGACATGCTGTACTATGCCCAGAAGCTCCAGGGCCCTAGCTGCTCCCTCCCCCCACCGCTGCTGACACCATTACAGGATGCTGGAGGGCAAGATGGCGCCTCCACCCTGGATGACACGCTGCCCCTGGAGGTGTCCCAGGACCAGATAGCTGAACTGTTTGAGAGGCCGGATGATGCCCCACAGCCCACACTAAGTGAAATCCTGCAGGCAGTGCAGCGCTGTACTACATCGGTGACGGCGTCAGTGGATGGCCTGAAGCTGCAGTTTGGCGCACTAACAGAATCCGTGTCCCTCATACGGCACGACATCCAGAAGATCAGGGAACGGACCACGGCGGTGGAGGGACGCATTAGCGAGATGGAAGACCAGATGCCCCCTCTCGCCAGAGACACCAGAACGGCATTGCAGCAGGCGGCCCAGGCGAACGCAAAAAACGGAAGACATCGAAAACCGCTTACGGAGAAACAATGTGGGTATCGTGGGGCTCCCCGAGAAGGTGGAAGGTAGGGACCCCACGACCTTCGTGGAATCATGGCTTCAGGAGATGTTTGGTGCGGAAGCTTTTACCACACTGTTTGCGGTAGAGAGGGCCCACCACACGCCACCCAGACCTCTCCCGCCGGGTAATTCACCTAGGCCTATGCTAGCCAGGCTCCTAAACTATAGGGACAGAGAAATCGTACTTCGGCTGGCCCGGGAAAAGGGAGCAGTGCACTATAACGGCACAAGGGTCTCATTTTACCCAGACTTCTCCGCAGAAGTCCAGCGCAGAAGAGCCAAATTTGCAAAAGAAACGACTACAAAGGATCCAAGTAACATATGCCATGCTGTACCCGGCCAAGCTGAGGGTCACTGCCAGGGGCCAAGCCACTTTTTTCGAATCTGCTGCAGATGCTGCTGACTGGCTGGACCGCAATGAGCAAGACCTGCGAAGGAGACGGGACGCAGACGAGGGAGACTGAAGCCCCGGACCACATTCGGTGGAATAGGTATGACACTTGCTGGAGGGGGAGCTTTTACCCACCACCTCAGAAGCGGGACACTTCTATTTTTCTCTCCCCTTTCTTTTTTTGGTTAGCGCGAGCTCAGAGCTTTTGAAAAGTGATATTTCTTTGTGATGGACTCTGAGCGGCAGTGGGGGAGGCTCTCCCACTGGGTCGCGCAAGTTAGAGAACGGCCCCACTTGGTGGGATGGACTGATCGGTGCCCAGTTGGCACGAAGTCCCCGAGACTGTGTTCATTTGTTATTGTTTATTTTTGGCTCACTTCACTACACATTTTGCTGCCTCTCCCCCCCCCCTCTTTTTGTTTTTGCTTCCACACCCATTTTGCACATGGACAGATACATGCAGGCCTGCATCTCCCACTTTTGACTTGTGCGCCCGATCTAGGCGTTTTACGCCATTAACACGGCCCAGGACTGAGACACAGGGGTGTATAGCCCACTGCGTTGCCGCTTTTCCCCACTTGTCATGGCTACCACGCCAACAGTGACATGGAATGTCCGCGGGGTCCATGACCCTTTGAAACGTACTATGATTGGCTCTTGCTTAAAGAAGTTTCACCCAGCCATTGTGGGCCTCCAGGAGACTCACCTTACAAGGGACACTTTGGGCTGCCTGGGTTTTTCCTGGGTGGGCAAGGCATACCACTCCACTCACACCTCCTACTCTCGGGGCGTGAGTGTCTTGGTACACAAATCCTTGGCTTACCAGGAAGTGGACTCGGCAGTAGACTCCAATGGGAGATATGTTTTTCTTTACTGTAAAGTTTTTACTGTGACAATGATACTTGCCTTTGTTTATATTCCTCCCCCCTTCTCTAGAGAGGTTATACAATGTCTCCTGTCGTACTTAGTGGATAAGCCTGATATGCCTGTTATGATTATGGGAGACTTTAACGGTTGCCTTGATCCCAGACTAGATAGACATCCCCCAGCCTTACCTCCGCTGGGGGGCAGAGGCACCATTTTGAGCCGGCTGCTGGCGGAGGTGGGCTGGATTGATGTTTGGAGGGCTAGAAACCCGACAACCAAGCAGTTCTCCTGCTTTTCTAAGACCCACGGGTCATTATCTCGCATTGACCTATGCGTAGGTTCCCCTCAGGTTTTGCACATGGTATCCAAGACAGAGTATCTCCCTAGAGGGGTGTCGGACCACTCGCCCCTGGCAGCACACCTAATCACCCGCCCGGCTTCCTCTTTGCCCAGGGCTCCCTGGAAAATGAATGCCTTCTGGCTAAAGCTCTTTACTTCACATGAGCGGGTAGGGCTACAGATAGAGCAATATTTTGCGGAGAATGTTCAGGGAGGTGTTACAGTCGAGGGGTGGGATGCGTTTAAGGCCTGCCTTAGGGGCACATTTATAGCTGAAATTACTGCCATTAAACGCAATTCCACTGTCCTTTTGGAACAGGTGGGGGACCAGGTGCAGAGGCTGGAGCTACTCTTTGTGACAGACCGCTCGGACTCCGCGAGGGATGCGTGGATATCGGGCCAGGAATCCCTGGACCGGTTGAGGGCATCCGTCGCGGAAAAGAAACGCTTTTTCACCAAACAGGCCTTCTACGAGGAGGGGGAAAAGACTGGCCGACTTTTGGCCAGGATTGCCAGGTCCCAACAGGCGTCCCCGGCTATCGGAGCGATTCGTGACTGTAGGGGGCGGTTAGTGAATGATCCTGAGCAGATCGTTGCCGTTCTGGCAACCTTCTACGCAGATCTGTATAAATCTTGTGACGACTACTCTGACAGTGAGCTACAGGAGTACATAGATGCTGTGACCCTCCCGGCTTTGACCAGGCAGGCCCGAGTTGAGATGGACGCTCCCCTCACCCTTGACGAGCTAACGGAGGCGGCCGCCTCCTTCCCCACCTGCAAGGCCCCAGGGGATGACGGAATACCCATGGAGGTCTACACCCAGTATGGGGGGGAGATCCTTCCCAGGTTGCTGGAGGTTTTTAACGCTTCGTTTGACCTGGGGAAGCTCCCTCCATCTATGGTGCGGGCTAATATTATCCTTCTGCTAAAATCAGGCAAGGACCCCCTTGATCCAGGCTCCTATAGGCCCATATCCCTGCTGCAAAGCGACGTAAAAATTCTAGCAAAAGCACTAGCCATAAGGGTATACAAGGTCATCCTATCCATAATCCACCCAGACCAGGCAGGGTTTATGCCTCGCAGCTCCACCGCGACGAACCTCCGACGCCTGTACTTAAACATGCAGACCCCCTGGGATTCTGTCGGCCATAGGGCACTGTTGTCACTAGATGCCAACAAGGCTTTCGACAGTGTTGGCTGGCGGTATCTGTGGGCTGTATTGGCCAAGTTTGGCTTCGGCCCTAACTTCCAGAGATGGGTAAGACTGCTGTATGACGCGCCTCAGGCGGTCGTGCGTTTGTCGGACCGGATGTCTTCTGCCTTTGCTCTGGGCAGGGGGACCAGGCAGGGCTGCCCCCTGTCCCCCCTGCTCTTTGCCCTGGCAATTGAGCCCTTGGCGGCCCTGGTGCGGGACTGCCCTGCGGTGAAGGGCTTCCGTTACGGTGACATGCATGAGAAAATCATGCTTTACGCCGATGACATGCTCCTGTTCTTGGAGGATGCAGAAGAGTCCTTAAGCCAAGTGATGTCCCTTGTGGCGGGGTTTGGACATTTCTCAGGCCTTACCATAAACTGGACTAAATCCGCTTTGATGTTTTTGGACGGGCCCCCCCCCCCCCCCCGTCCACTGATAGCCCCTCCTGCCCTGTCCCTGTAGTGACCTCCTTCAAGTACTTGGGGGTACACGTTTCCCCCAAGGTGACCGACTATAGCTGCCTGAACGTCTTTCCCTTACTGACCCGGTTTAGAGACAAGATCCATATATGGAATAGACTAAAAATGTCCCTGGCAGGTAAGACCAATCTCATCAAAATGATCCTGATGCCACAGCTTCTGTACCTGCTCCACAACTCCCCGGTAGTTATTACTCTCAAAACTTTTAGAGTGGTCAACTCGCTTTTCAGACAGCTGCTGTGGCACACTAAAGCTCCCAGGATAAAGTTGGAACAATTGCAACACCACAAGGAGGGAGGGGGGCTGGCTCTTCCTAACCCGTGGATCTACTACTTAGCTGCACAGTTAAAGCACCTGATCAATGCCATATCCCTGGCCCCGACCGGCTCCTCGGCCGGGCTATTGCTGCTTGGCTCGGGGGCTGCGTCGATACCAGAGGGACTTGAGGCCGAGCAGTTTCAGAAACCTAATAAGAGGATGCCCACCTTTGCACTTACCCAGAAGGTGTGGAATAAGGCGAGGCAACTACAGGGGGTCTCGGGGTTTACAGAATTTAGCCCGATCTGGGAGAACAACACATACACAGAGCTGGCCAAATTGGATCAGGGACCCCGATGGCGCCTTCAGGGCATAAACTTTCTCAAACAAATTTTTCGTGGTGGTGCACTGCTCCCATTTGACACTCTACGATCCAGGTTTGCGCTTCCCTTCCCTTCCATGTTCTTTTACTACTTACAGCTGCAACATGCAATTAGAGCCCAGGGGGATGCGGTGGAGTGGGCTCAGTCCCCCACCCCGGTATTCCGCATCTTACGAGCCGCCTCTGAGACTAAGGGTATTATTTCTCAGTGTTACAACATGTTGCTTGACTCATTCTTAGAGGCGCATCCCATGAAAGTGGCAGATCAGTGGGAGGCAGATGTCGGACCAATAACAGGGGAAATGTGGGAGGAGGCGCTGCAGGCAGTCAACAGTTGTTCGCTAAACGTAGCACAGAAGGTATCACAGTTATATATCCTACTGAGGGTTCACTATACCCCGGTGAAACTCTTTAAAATGGGCGGGGTCCCTGACCCCATGTGTAACAGGTGCAAGGTAATGTCTGGGGATCTGATTCACCTGCTCTGGCGCTGCCCCAAGCTCCATAGGTTCTGGCGGGGGGTTCTGGAGACGCTTAATTCTGTGTTTCAGACCTCCGTTCCCTTGGAACCGGTATACTGTCTGCTTGGAGTACTGGAAGGAGTGGTAACGGAGGAGCTGACTCGGATGGCATTCAACAGAGCATTGTTCCAGGCCAGGAGGGTCATTCTCCTGAAATGGAAAATGGAGGCACCCCCCACACTTAAATTCTGGCTGACACACATGGGCAGGATGCTTATTATGGAGAAGTACATATATCAGCACAGGGGAAATGCAGGCAAGTTTGACAGGATGTGGGATGCATGGCTTGCCACACCTGGGTTAAGCCCCATGGAACTCGTTCAGATGAGACTGCTGGGTGGTAATTGAACTTGCTAGCATCCGAGAGGTGGGATCGGAGGGCACACTAATGGGTATGAATATTCCTTGATGGGTTCCTGACGAAGAGACGCATGTGTAGTGTACTATATGTCATGACATGTCATACTGTTGTTTATCTGTATGTTCTGTGAGCAATAAAAACTTTTTTTGATTTAAAAAAAAATAGATCTGGACCAGCAGTCAGCTCGTGTTTTTAATTATATGATCAGAAAGACCTGTACACGATACAGTTCATTTAGCTGTATGACTCTCCATTACACCCCTGAATAAAGAGAGACATCTCTCAGAAACGTCGGGACAGTTCAGAGAGCCACACTATACAACGCTATGCTGTAATTTTGTATTTATGTGTACAAATATCTTATGTCCACCTCTGATCATGTTGATTTTTATTGAATTAATTGTTTTGACTTTTCTAATAAATACTATATAAAGATACACTTCTTCTTACACATAATTTGTTTACCACAAGTGCCTTAAAAGTCCAGTTAGGGGTTCTAGTTCTCCTTTTTTCCTATCTCACTTCTTGAGGTGCTAAAATGACAGGGCAGTACAAACCCCCCCCCCCCCAAATGACCCCATTTTGGAAAGTAGACACCACAAGGAAACTGCTGAGAGGCATGTTGAGTCCATTGAATATTTTTTTTTTGTCCCAAGTGATTGAATAATGACAAAAAAAAATGATATATTGCTCACACATGCCATGGTTATATGTGGAATTGTACCCCAAAATACATTCTGCTGCTTCTCCTGAGTATGGGGATACCACATTGTAACGGCTACCCACTGGTAGTGAGGGGTATCGGCCGTTGGAGACGTCCTTTTTGCTGACAAGTTATGATATGCAGGTACCGCCGGTATATCCCATCGAACGCCCTTCCAAGAAACGAGACGGGCTACGTTTGCAGAGTCAAGCAGACAGACCTTTAATGTCACATTTTTCCTCCTTATATCTGGTTACAACTGTACAGAAACAAATGACACTCCCCCCCCACCCAGGGGGCCTTCAATACATACACTTTGAAACAATGACACTCCCTTGAGCCAATCAGCTGCTAGACGTTTCGGCTCCTCAACTTAACTTGATCAGACAATAGAATTCAATTAACCTTTAAAACAATTATCACTCACACATAATCCCCATCAGCATACACCTCACAGGGGACTGTTGCCTCCACAAAGAGAGTTCTCATTAGCTATGCGAAGGGTACATTAGCATTCAGCAATGAAAGAGACTTGTCCAGTTAACCCTTTGAGCTCAGAATACAATGCGGTACATCCAATTGTGACAAGCCATGCAGTTCCTTGTAGTCCCCCTGCATGAAGATTATCGATGTCCCGGCAGCAGGCATATGTCCGTTACACTACTCCCCTTTTGTGGAACACTCCGGCAGACCCGGATTGATCTTTTTCGGATCAACTTGGGGATGTCCGGTCTGCTGTTAGGGTAAAAGTTCAGTTTGCCTGGACAGTCCGTCGGCATTCCCATTGAATCTGCCAGGGCGGTATTGGATAGAAAAATTGTAGGGTTGTAGGGCCAAGCTCCATCTTAGCAGGCGCCCATTATCTCCGGCTACCCGGTTCAGCCATACTAGGGGGTTATGGTCCGTGATCAGGGTGAATTCCTGACCATACAGGTAGGGTGTAAGCTTCTTTAATGCCCAAACCAGGGCTAAACATTCCTTTTCCACGGCCGCGTAGCTCACTTCCCTGGGTAACAATTTTCTACTCAGGTACGCAACAGGGTGTTCTCCTCCATCCTCCCCGATCTGGCTTAGAACTGCCCCCAGTCCGTACATGGACGCATCTGTATGAACGACAAATCTTTTGTTAGGGACGGGGGCAGATAGGACAGGTGCGTTGATCAATGCTTGTTTCAAGGTTTGGAATGCTGTTTCACAGGCGGGAGACCACAGGACTACTCTAGGCAAATTCTTTTTGGTCAAATCCGTCAGGGGTTTGGCAATGGTACTGTAGTCAGGGACAAATTTTCTGTAATACCCCGCTGTCCCTAGAAATGCCAGTACCTGGGTCTTAGTGTGGGGAGTTGGCCAATTGGCTACAGCCTCAACCTTAGCGGGTTCGGGTCGTTGTTTCCCACACCCCACTCTGTGTCCCAAGTGCTGGACTTCTGCCATCCCGAAATTACATTTTTCTGGCTTCAGGGTTAGGCCGGCGGCCCTAATCTGATCCAGTACAGCCTCAACATGCCTCAAGTGTTCCCCCCAAGTCTCACTATAGATCGCAATGTCATCCAGGTACGCGCAAGCGAAATCCTGGAAGCCATCAAGGAGGCGGTCCACTAAGCGCTGAAATGTGGCTGGGGCGTTCTTCATCCCAAATGGCATGACCTTGAACTGGAATAAGCCAAATGGGGTGACAAATGCCGACTTAGGGATAGCCTCTTTGGCCAGGGGAATCTGCCAATACCCTTTGCACAGATCGATTGTGGTCAGATAACGTCCCCTGGCAATACGATCTAATAGCTCGTCTACTCGGGGCATGGGGTAGGCATCTGTCACGGTTTTGTCATTGAGGCGTCGGTAATCGACACAGAATCGGGTTGTTCCGTCCTTTTTGGGTACTAGGACAACGGGCGAGGCCCAGGGGCTGTCAGATGGTTCTATGATCCCCAGTCTTAACATTTCTTGTATTTCCTTCCTCATCTCCTCTTTTACTGCCTCAGGGATTCTGTAGGGAGTCTGTCTGAGAGGGTTTTGTCCTGGGGTCTCTACGTAGTGAGTCGCTAAGAGAGTGTACCCGGGCTCCTGGGAAAATCTCAGTCCTTTCTCAGTTATCAATTGTCGCATCTGTCCCTTTTCTGCGGGAGGTAACCGCTCCCCTAGCTGTATCGTATTGAGCAGAGTTTTAGGTTCCGAATCTGCTAATAGATCTGGGATGGGTAAGCTGTCAGGGTCTTCAGTGGCTGGAATACATATGGCTGCTACATCCTCTGGTCTTTCCTGATACTCTTTTGATAAGTTTACATGAAAGGACTTCTGGACCCTTTCATCTTGGCTGCTGGCGATTACATATGTAGTATCGCAGACTTCCGCTACCACTTTGTAAGGGCCCTGCCATGAGGTCTGGAGCTTATTCCCTTTGACAGGCCTAAGCACCAGCACCTTCTGGCCCACTTGAAACGTTCTCTGACGGGCGCCCCGGTCGTACCAGTGTTTCTGTCGTCCCTGGGCCGTTTGGAGATGGTCCCGTGCCATCCGAGCTAACTGTTCCATGCGGTCCCGCATTTCCAGCACATATGGCACAATGGGGACACCTTCATGTTCTGTCTCGCCCTCCCAGTGCTCCCGGATGAGGTCGAGGGGGCCTCGCACTCTCCGTCCATAGAGCAGCTCGAATGGGGAGAACCCTGTGGATTCCTGCGGTACCTCTCGATAGGCAAACAAGAGGTGCGGCAAAAATCGTTCCCAGTCTCTGTATTCCGCCGTAAAGGTCCGCAGCAATTGCTTGAGGGTACCATAAAAGCGTTCACAGAGACTGTTGGTCTGAGGGTGGTACGGTGAACTAAGCAGGGTCTTAATACCGCAGACCTTCCATAACTGTTGGGTTAGGTCTGCAGTAAACTGGGTCCCTCGGTCGGACAGGATTTCCTGAGGGAACCCCACTCGGGTGAATATCCCGACGAGCGCACTGGCAACAGTGTCCGCCTGAATATTCGGGCGGGTAGCATAGTCTACTACGCTAAGAATGTATTTCTTACCTGAGGGACTGGGGTTAGGTAGAGGTCCCACTAGGTCGACTGCTACCCTGCTAAACGGTTCCTCGATCACGGGCATAGGTGACATTCGAGCCTTAGGGTGGTCCCCTCTTTTTCCTACCTGTTGGCATACGTCACAGGTGCTGCAGTAACGTCGCACATCCTTCGAGATCCCCGGCCAAAAGAAAGTCTGGGTGATCCGGTAGGTGGTGCGGTTACCCCCTAGGTGCCCTGCCAACGGAATGTCGTGGCCGATTCGTAGAAGTTCCAACCGGTACTTTCTGGGTACCACTAGTTGGCGCTTTTGCGAAGGGACACCGCCTCTCTTTCTGCCTTCAGTCAATCTGTATAACCTGTCACCATCCCATACAAAACATTCCCGCTCATCCCCTCTACTGTCTGCTAATTCTCGATACTTTTGAAGGGTGGAGTCCTCCCTAGTTTCCCTCCCAAATTCCTCTGGGGTGTCCCAAGCTATGGGTCTCTCTACCGTAGTGGGGTTACATGTCGGTTCTTGGCTTACCTGGGTCTCCTGGCCTGTTGTAGGATCATCTGTGATACGGGTCTGTGAGCGGGTGGTCACGGGGCAAGCTGCATCAGGTGTAGGTAGATACGCCGAAGTCAGAGGGACAATGTCGTTGCCCAGCACAACCTCGGCCGGTAGGTTGTCCATGATACCAACTGTGGTCTTTCCTGACCCGACTCCCCAGTCTAAGTGCACCCGGGCGGTGGGTAAGCGGAATACAGCGCCCCCTGCGACCCGGACGGCAACTGTACGAGTGGACACGTTCTCTGGCTTTACCAGATGTTTTTGGACCAGAGTGATAGTGGCCCCGGTATCTCTCAAGCCTTGTGCTACTTGTCCATTCACCCGTACCTCCTGACGGTGATGCTGACGGTTATCTGGAGAGGCGGCTTGTATTGGGTCTGCCTCATACAAAATTCCCAGACATTCCTCCAGGCCCCCCTCGGTCTCCAGGCAGTGGGCCGCAGAGGGACGTGATGGAGTGACCTCTGTGTTGGGTGTTGTACGTCTCCAGTTGTTATTTGTAGCTCTAAGGCCGGGTACTCACGACCAAACATGTATGGTGAAAGCGGTCCGTCGGACCGTTTTCACCATACATGTATGTTTTAAAACAAGTCCAGGAATATTTGTCTGCTGGGAAAAGGCCCGGCGGGCAAATGTTTGCTGGAATTCGGCCCGCTCGCGCCCACACACGACCAAACATGTCTGCTGAAACTGGCCTGCGGACCAGTTTCAGCAGACATGTTTGGTCGTGAGTACGGGGCCTTAGAGGGCAATAATGAGCAATATGTCCCGTGTTGCTGCAGTGATGGCACGTCACCCTAGATGAATCCCGGGGGTAGTTGTTAGGCCCCTGAGGACGTGGTGGTCCTGGTGGAACTGGAGCCCGAAACTCTGAGCGTGGGGTGACGGTTGGAGTACGCGGTTCTACCTTCTGAGCCAGCCGTGTAGTACTCTGGCTTACTTTCCTTGTCTCCGTGTACTCATCTGCTAGCCGAACCGCCTCGTTTAAGTTAGCGGGACGGCGATCTCGTACCCAGTCTTGTATGTCTGCGGCCAGGTCTTGGAAGAAATGTTCCATTAGGAACAGCTGCAATACTTCCTCCCCGGTGTTGGCCTTGCACCCTTGGACCCAAAGGGATGCCACCCTTTGTAACTGGTTTGCCCATTCCATGTGGGAGTCCACAGCCATCTTCTTGGACTCCCGGAAGCGCCGGCGGTAGGCTTCTGGAGTTACGGCGTATCGGGTTAGCAGCGCCTTTTTAACTTGCTGATATTGTAAAATATCCTCTGGAGCGAGAGCCCGAAAGGCTTCATTGGCTTTGCCCGACAATTTCCCCGACAAAATAGTGACCCATTGGTCTGGTGGTACCTGGTGTAGTGAGCACTGCCTCTCAAAGTCCGCCAAATATTCATCTATTTCCTCCTCACTTTCTACAAAAGCTTTAAATGCAGTGAACGGTATTTTCTTTCCTGTAGCAGCGGGTGGGGGGGTAGGAACTGCAGGTGTAATGGGCTGTCTCACTCTTACCAGTTCCAGTTCTTGTCCCCTCTTCGTTTGTATCTCCTCCCTTGCTTCCCGGAACAGCTGGTTGATTAGTTCCACGGACGTTTCTGGATACAAGGATAATCTCCGCTGTACAATCCCAGTAATTACATCTTCTTTGCTGACCGGTGCAAGGGGCTCCGTTCCTTCCATGGATCCATCCATTTCGTCCAGCCCCAGCAGTTCAGCTATCAGCTCCCTCCGTGGTCTGTTGCTGGCGCTCCTACCACGACTCTCTAATAGATCTTTTAGTGTGGATCTTTTCAGCCTGGCGTACTGCGACTCCATTCAGAACTTGCTCTTTGGATAAAAGGACCATCCCACCGCTGCCAACCAATGTAACGGCTACCCACTGGTAGTGCGAGGGTCTCGGCCGTTGGAGAAGTCCTTTTCCCTGGCAAGCTGCGATATGCAGGTACCGCCGGTATATCCCATCGAACGCCCTTCCAAGAAACGAGACGGGCTACGTTTGCAGAGTCAAGCAGGACTGACCTTTAATGCCACATTTTTCTTCCTTATATCTGGTTACAAACTGTACAGAAACAAATGACACTCCCCCCCCACCCAGGGGGGACTTCAATACACACACTTTGAAACAATGACACTTACTTGAGCCAATCAGCCGCTAGACGTTTTGGCTCCTAAACTTAGCTCGATCAGACAATAGAATTCAATTAACCTTTAAAACAATTATCACTCACACATAATCCCCATCAGCATACACCTCACAGGGGACTGTTACCTCCACAAAGAGAGTTCTCATTAGCTTTGCGAAGGGTACATTAGCATTCAGCAATGAAAGAGACTTGTCCAGTTAACCCTTTGAGCTCAGAATACAATGCGGTACATCCAATTGTGACAAGTTCCTTGTAATCCCCCTGCATGAAGATTATCGATGTCCCGGCAGCAGGCATATGTCCGTTACACACATGTTTGGGAATTTTTGGGAGCCTAGCCACGTATGCGGCCCCAAAAACCAAGCACCGCCTTCAGCATTTCTACCTATCACAGTTTCGAAGGCCATAAAATGCCAAAATAGCACAAAACCCCCCCAAATGACCCCATTTTGGAAAGTAGACACCCCAAGCTATTTGCTAAATGGTATGTCGAGTCCATGGAATATTTTATATTTTGAAACAAGTTGCGGGAATATGACAAACTGTTTTTTTTTGCACAAAGTTGTCACTAAATGATATATTGCTCACACATGCCATGGTTATATGTGTAATTGCACCTCAAAATACATTCTGCTGCTTCTCCTGAGTACGGGGATACCACATGTGTGGGACTTTTTGGGAGCCTAGCCACGTACGGGACCCCGAAAACCAAGCACTGCCTTCAAGATTTCTAAGGGCATACATTTTTGATTTCACTCCTCACTACTTATCACAGTTTCGAAGGCCATAAAATGCAAAAATAGCATAAAACCCCCCAAATGACCCCATTTTGGAAAGTAGACACCCCAAACTATTTGCTGAGAGGCATAGTGAGTATTTTACAGCTCTCATGTGTTTTTGAAAATGAAGGAAGAAAATAAAAAAAATTTTTTTTTCAAAACTTTGTGACAAAAAATGAGATCTGCAAAATAATCACCATACCTCTCAGCAAATAGCTTGGGGTGTCTACTTTCCAAAATGGGGTCATTTGGGGGTGTTTTGTGCCATCTGGGCATTCCATGGCCTCCGAAACTGTGATTACACCCTTAGAAAGCCTGAAGGCGGTGATTGGTTTTTGGGGTCCCGTACGCGGCTAGGCTCCCAAAAAGTCTCACACATGTGGTATCCCCGTACTCAGGAGAAGCAACAGAATGTATTTTGGGGTGTAATTCCACATATGCCCATGGCATGTTTGAGCATGTTTGAGCAGTATATCATTTATTGACAACTTTGCGCGCAACTTGTGTCAAAATATAAAATATCCCATGGACTCAGCAAATAGCTTGGGGTGTCTACTTTCCAAAATGGGGTCATTTGGGGGGGGGGGGGGGGTTTAATTATCCTGGCATTTTATGCACAACATTTAGAAGCTTATGTCATACATCACCCACTCTTCTAACCACTTGAAGGCAAAGCCCTTTCTGACACTGTTTGTTTACATAAAAATATATTTTTTTTTGCAAGAAAGTTAAGTTGAACCCCCAAACATTATATATTTTTTTAAAGCAAAGGCCCTACAGATTAAAATGGTGGGTGTTGCATTTTTTTTTACACACAGTATTTGCGCAGCGATTTTTCTTTTCCAATATTTTATTGAATTTTCAAAAAATTATAACAAGCCATGGTTTGCCCACGCAGGGGCGACATAGAACACACAAAAAAATATATAAGAAATAGCGCATGAACACATAATAGACACCAAGATCAATTATAACCCAGGCCATGGAGGACCAGGTTGAAATATAGGCCTATGTCATAGACACAAATATCCTTCTGTACCCAGGAGTACAGCAGCTTACATTGTTGGCCTTTATATCGAAGAGCAATGACAGAAAAAGCAAACAGGAAAGAAAGAGAAAGAGAAAGCAAAAGAGTAGAGAAAAAGAGGAGCCCCAGAAGAGGGCAAGTATCACGGACACGGGACTCGCCGAAGCAAGATTTCCTAAAGCCGACCATCGGTCGGGGGCAGGGATGAAAAAGAATAACTTATCCATGGTTCCCTGCGCAGCGATTTTTCAAACACGTTTTTTGGGGAAAAAATACACTTTTCTTTATTTTAAAGCACTAAAACACACTATATTGCCCAAATTATTGATGAAATAAAAAGATGATCTTAGGCCGAGTACATGAATACCAAACACGACATACTTTAAAATTGCGCACAAACACGCAGTGGTGACAAACTACAAACATTTTTAAAAGCCTTTACAGGTTACCACATTAGATTTACATATGACTCCAGACCGACGCTTGCGTTCGCCTTTGCGCAAGAGCAGGGGGGAACAGGGATGCTTTTTTTTTATATTTATTTAGCTTTTTTTTTTTTTTTTTGTAAACTGTTCCTTCCATATTTTTTTTTCTACCATTTTTATTGTTATCTCAGGGAATGTAAATATCCCTTATGATAGCAATAGTTAGTGACAGGTACTCTTTTTTTTAAAAAATGGGGTCTATTAGACTCTAGGGCCCAGATTCTTGTACACTGGGCGTATCTCTGCGGCGGCGTAACGTATCCGATTTACGTTACGCCGCCGCAAGTTTTTCAGGCAAGTGCTTTATTCACAAAGCACTTGCCTGTAAAGTTGCGGAGGCGTAGCGTAAATCACCCGGCGGAATTCAAATTTGTCGGGTAGGGGGCGTGTATCATTTAAATGAAGCGCGTCCCCGCGCCGAACGAACTGCGCATGCGCCGTCCATAAAATATCCCAGTGTGCATTGCTCCAAATGACGTCGCAAGGACGTCATTGGTTTTGACGTGAACGTAAATGACGTCCAGCCCCATTCACGGACGACTTACGCAAACGACGTAACTTTTTAAAATTTCGACGCGGGAACGACGGCCATACTTAACATTGGCTGCGTCTCATATAGCAGGGACAACTTTACGCCGGGAAAAGCCTAACGTAAACATCGTAACTTTACTGCGTAGGCCGCGCGTACGTTCGGAAATTCGCGTATCTAGCTAATTTGCATACTCGACGTGGAATTCGACGGAAGCGCCACCTAGCGGGCAAAAAAGAATTGCAGTTTAGATCCGACGGCGTAAGAGACTTACGCCTGTCGGATCTAATGGATATCTATGCGTAACTGATTCTAAGAATCAGTCGCATAGATACAACGGCTCAGATTAGGACTTACGACGGCGTACATGGCGCTGCACCATTGTAAGTCCTATGAGAATCTAGGCCTAGATCTTTCCTCTGCCCTCAAAGCATCTGACCACACCAAGATCGGTGTGATAAAATGCTTTCCCAATTTCCCAATGGCGCTGTTTATATCCGGGGGGGGGGAAATTCCCTCCCACTGAATGTAAAAGCAGTCTAGAGGCTAATTAGCCACTAGGACTGCTTTTACACCTCTTTCTGTTAAAAAAAAGGACTGCTTTTACATGAAAGCCGACCGCTGGCTGAAAAGAATGATACCAAGATGATACCAAAACCTGCAGGCATCATTCTGGTATAACCATTCAAAGTCCAGCAACATACCAGTACGTTGATGGTTCTTGTTGGACATGTATTGTAATCTTTTTTTTCATGCAGCCTGTTGGCTGAACGAAAAAAAGATTGATCGGTGGGTATGCCCACCATTAGAATACCTCCCTTCATCCACCCACTTCTAATGATGGGCATACATGCACCATTTATATATGCAGAAGCATGGGGGCATCCTCCCACAAAAAAGTTATGCCGTGTACACACGGTTGGACTTTTCTATGCCGTGTACACATGGTCAGACTTTTCCACGGGAAAGCCTCCGTAGGAATGTCAACCGTAAGTACGCGGCATTAGGAGCAAAATCGCTCCTCCGCCCCTAATGCCCCCATGCTTCGGCATATATGCTCTTTTTTTAACTGTGGTGGTGAAATCACCTCCTACAGCGTTGGAGTCGTGGCTTTATATATTGTGGGAGCAAACGCTGTTGCTGTCACGCTAAATAAATCCGCGCTGCAACTGAATGGCGTACCTGCTAAGCAAAAAAAACATAGTAAAAAATTATTATTTTTTTAACACAACCTGTGCCTAAAATATATATATGCCGAAGCATGGGGGCATCCTCCCGCAAAAAAGTTATGCCGCGTACACACGGTCGGAATTTTCCACGAGCAAGCCTCCGTCGGAATTTTGACCGTATGTACGCGGCATAAAAAGTTATACCGCGTACACACGGTCTGACTTTTCCACAGGAAAGCCTCCATAGGAATGTCGACCGTATGTACGCGGCATTTGGAGCAAAATCGCTCCTCCGCCCCTAATGCCCCCATGCTTCGGCATATATGCTCTTTTTTTAACTGTGGTGGTGAAATCACCTCCTACAGCGTTGGAGTCGTGGCTTTATATATTGTGGGAGCAAACGCTGTTGCTGTCACGCTAAATAAATCCGCGCTGCAACTGAATGGCGTACCTGCTAAGCAAATGATGGTTAACATTAAAACAAAGTAACATTACAGTATAACAGTAAGATCATACCATACCTGCAAAGCAAATACCAAAAAAAAAACATAGTAAAAAATAATTATTTTTTTAACACAACCTGTGCCTAAAATATATATATGCCGAAGCATGGGGGCATCCTCCCGCAAAAAAGTTATGCCACGTACACACGGTCGGAATTTTCCACGAGCAAGCCTCCGTCGGAATTTTGACCGTATGTACGCGGCATAAAAAGTTATACCGCGTACACACGGTCTGACTTTTCCACAGGAAAGCCTCCATAGGAATGTCGACCGTATGCACGCGGCATTTGGAGCAAAATCGCTCCTCCGCCCCTAATGCCCCCATGCTTCGGCATATATGCTCTTTTTTTAACTGTGGTGGAAAAATCACCTCCTACAGCACTGGAGTCACGGCTTTATATATCGTGGGAGCAAACGCTGTTGGTGTCAAGATAAATAAGTCCGCGCAACAGCTGAATGGCGTACCTGAAATCAGTAAAGTAAATTACATACCTGAAAAGCAAGCATGAAAAAACATAACAACAATAAAACTTAGAATAGAATACAGTAAAAAAGAGCAGAACAATAGAGAGAGAATAGAGAGGGAGAGAACAATAAAACGACAACAATTTTTTTTTTTTTTTGTATTTTTATTTTTTGCTTTTTTTTTTAACACTTTTTTTTGTAACTGTAACTGTTCAACTTTTCGGTTCCAGGTTTGGGTCTCTCAAAATGCGATGGCATCTTGGGAGACCCTGTGTAAGTGTGCCTAGCCTGTGAAATGTTTTACCCTATGCTAATACTTCACTAGTGTGTTGAAGCGTTCAAAACATTCACCAACACAAAGACCAGGATCGGCAGGACAGCAGGGACAAAAATAACGGGTGTCACGCCTATATTCGCGCTTGGTACAGACACGACATCTTCTTTGGGGGGCTTGTTGGGTAGGGGTACTCTCGAGGACATAAGAAAAATGCCTCTCATGCAGTCGGCTTACTGCATTTGGTAGGGGATGGTGAGGTGCAGAACCGCCTGGATACAGGAGTTCTAAGATGATCTCATCCTGGAAGTCAAGGAAGGATCCATTCCGTCCTGAAGCTTTGTATAAGACATAAGTATTCAGTAAAGTCAATTGAAATAAATATAGAGACACTTTTTTGTACCAGCGTCTCGCCTTACGGGCAATATGATACAGCGCCATCAACTGGTTGTTGAGGTCCACCCCTCCCATATTTTTGTTATATTCGTGGACACAGAGGGGTGTCTCCACAAGACCAGCCGCCATATGAATTTGTACTGTCGTGTCTGCGTGAAGGGTGGTAATAACGAAAACATTCCTATTGTCCCTCCACTTCACAGCGAGCAAATTATTACACCTGCAGCAGGCTCTCGCCCCCAGCCTAAGACGGGAATCTACAAGCCACTGGGGAAAGCCCAGGCGATTAGGTTGCACGGTGCCACACGCTCTAATCTGACGATCAAACAAGTCACTAAAAAGTGTCACGCTGGTGTAATAATTTTCCACGTATAAGTGGTACCCCTTTCCGAATAAGGGTGACACCAAGTCCCACACGATCTTGCCAGCGCTCCCAATGTAATCTGGACAACCCTCTGGCTCTACCTCACTATCTTTGCCCTCATAAACCCTAAAGCTCCATGTGTAGCCTATTGCCCTGTCACAAAGCTTATAGAGCGGGGGCGTGGCCTGGACATGGCTGAGTAAGGAAGCAGAACTTTGGAGCTCCCGGCCTTGTCCTCCCTTTTACCGGCCAAAGACCTGAAAATACAGGCATGCAATCTGCCAAAAAGAACAAGAATAGAGGAACACCCCGACTCACCCGCTCTGGTGTTAAAACAGGCGACTTACACCGTTATTTCCACCCTCAAGTGGCGGGAGATACGAGCGCTCCTACAGGCCCTCCCTACCCGCTCCGACATAGAGACTCTCATACTAAAACTAGAGGAAACGCACCGGCGGGACTTCCAGGAAGTACGGGCAGAGGTGTCCACGCTATCGGACAGGGTGTCCACGGGGGAGGGATCCTTAGCGGCCTTGGAGCAGCGAGTGACTGGCCTGGAACGTGACAGGGACCTCCACAGAGAGGCGGCGGTCACACTTCAGCTACATCTCGAGGAGGTTGAAGACCGGAGCCGCCACAATAACCTGCGGCTCCGAGGGATACCGGAATCGGTGGACACCGATGCTCTAGACGGCATGCTGCTGCAGCTGTTCCGGGATGTGCTGGGAGACCCGGAGGAAACCGTGGAGGTTGACTGTGCACACCGCGCACTAGGCCCGAAATCGGATGACCCGGACAGACCCCGAGATGTCGTGTGTAGATTGCTCCGATTCGCACAGAAAGAGCGCATCATCCGAGGAGCATGGGATCGAGGCGAGGTCCTACTAGAGGGATCGGCGATTAAGGTACTGCCGGACCTATCTTGGGCGACACTACGCTGTCAGGCGATGCTGAAGCCCGTCCTTGACCTGGCGAAACAGCGTGGATTCACATACCAGTGGGGTTACCCACTTGCAGTGACCTTCAGAAAAGACGGAGCGGTGTTCACCATTCAGACGCCGGCGGACCTCCCGGCCCTCTTCCAGTTCCTGGAAACAGACCAGATTCATGTTCCCAACTGGCTGCAACTCCTGCCTCGTACCCCTGGCCGAGTGGGCCCCTCGATGTACAGACCCGGGATGGGTGCACGCCAGCAAGTTCGTGGACGGAGGAGACGCCCCTCGCCCTCGGGCGAAGAGCACCGTGAGTAGGCCGTAGGCCCCAATCCCCAGAACTTCGTAGCCCACCTTCCCTCTGTTGAGCCGGCGGTGATACCTCCCCCCTTTTTGCCAATACCCCGGGTTCAATCATACTGGCCTGTCCCGGGGATCCCGGGTTGCCGATTCCCCCGATGCTGGACCTCCCACCCTGTGTGACATCCGTTGCCTGGGCCTGCGGCTTGGGAGGGTGGGGAGGCTCGGGTCATAGTTAAGATCCCTGGTCAATCTCCCTGGACAGTTTTTTGGGCTCCCGCGCTGTTAGGGCGCGCCCTGGTTTCCCGAAGACCGGAGTGTGGATCGCGAGGTCTGAGCATCCTTTCACCTCACCCTATATTGCTAGTGGAGGCTGACTCCCTCTGTGCCGGCTCCTCGGAAAACCCCATCCAAGACTGAGCCGGAGTCCCCATGTTGCCTGCTACCCGGGGAACTGTAGCAGTACCGTCTCGCCCCCCCCGCCCGTTAAGTTTTTTCTTTTACTTTTCTGTTTTTTCGTTACCACCCAGGGGGGCGAGGGACCCTATGCCTTTGACTAACCCCCGGGATAGACCACACTGTGCGACCTTTTAGGCCTCCGCGCTGTTAGGGCGCGCCCTGATCTCCCGAAGGACGATTACGCATCGCCCCCCCTCCTCCCACATTGCCGGCTACCACTACATACGAACGACAGGCAGTACTGTGTCACCGCACCGAAAGAGGACACGCTGACTCTGTCCCCCCTACTCATGCCCGCTGCGGCGATGTGGGGATTGGAGAAGTGCTGTTGGGGGTTTACCCCGCACATGTGTGACGAGCCAGAACCGCAGGGGAACACGTGAGGTGCACGGTGGGCCGATGAGAGACAGCAATAATACAGTTCATCGGTTTACTCACGGTTAGCAGAAAGCCTCCCTGGGCCGGTCGCACAGTGAAAGGGAAGACAGCACGAAATCCTCCGGGGCACGCTCTGCGATAGGGAAACGCCAGCCGAGATGGTGGTTGAGGTGCCCGTGATGACAGGGGTGTTTAGAGTGCTTGTGGCGGCTGGGTCCCTTGATGATATTTGTCGTGACGCCAGTACCGTTAATGGTGGTACAACCAGTTGTAGTAGCAATGTTGAAGAATGAGGTAGACAGTGGTAGAATACAACTCACAACTTTTACTGTGTCTGGTTTTGGTTGCAGTACAAACATCCAGTAGAATACAGTCTCTGGGTAAATAGAGGAATTCTGCTGATCCACTGCTAATAGGCTTTAGTAGGCTTGGACTCAGGCTGTGGTTCAGTATAATGCTTACTTGTGTCTGGTCCCTTTTGAATCCAGTGACATGGGTGAGGTTGCCGGAGGCTAATAAATCCTTCACCTTTATACTCAAAGGTCTTTGCTGCCGATTAGTGGCTTTTATCCTTTGATTTTAGCAGTTTAAATGTGTCCCTTCTCTGGACTGACCTTCCCTCACCTTCACATTCTCCTTTCTCCCTCCACACTGCTTCCTGTACTGAACAACTGACCACAGATAAGCCTGAGCTGGGATAGATTTCCCAGAGTGGTGCTATCCCCATCTTGTGGTGGGAAGTAAGAAGCACACCTGACCAGCCTATGAACAGGGATACCACAGGTATACAATGCAAAATGACATGCAATATAGCAATGACAAAGAAGTAATACTTTTGCAGTTCCCACATGTCCTGAGTGGGACGCTGCATATGGACTGCCTTACAGATGTTGTTGGGGGTACGGGGGAAGGTGCAATGATGTGATGTGATATGTTGTGGGGTGATGTTGGGGGTGAGGGATGGGTGCTATGGGGAGGGTGCCGTCCTGTAGATGGGCTCCCTAGGTTGAATGGGAGAGATGGGATGCCCCACTGTACTACCTTGTTTGAAGGGGGAGGAGGGGCTGCTGGCCGTTTGGGATTATTTTACTGGGGGAGTTGGGGATACTACACCCCTCAGGTTTACCGGTTAGACACCAGATGTACCTGATGCTGCACTTTTTGTGGGTATAAATATTTGAGTTGAGGTTCTATGACATGTGTTTTATGTCTTATTCCTCGCCTTACATGTTTTTCTCTTTTATTCTTTTCTTCTGAAACTTTCTGCATTGCCACTACATTACCACAGATTGCACTACTGATATTGTATTTTAACATCTGCTATGGCCGGGGGGATGGATGAGGTCAGGGGCCCACACCACCGGCTCTGTCTATCCACCTACCCACATAGGCCTGCGCTCATCCACCAGATTACCCCCGGTGAGCGTTCTAGCTATTTAAGCTAATTTAGATTCTCTCCTTGACCACACCGCCTGGTGATGGTTATTTTCCGTGTGCCCCTGCCACTTTGGACGGAGACACACGCCTCTTAAGCTTTCCCTTTCCTCTCTTTCTGTAACCCCTGGTTTCCAGTCCACTCTGGGCCACACGCTAACTCCCCTTACCTAACCACACAATCCTCTCCCACCCCCCACCCGCGAGCATGGACACACTAACGATAATATTATTAAACGCCAAGGGCCTGAATACACCCGAAAAACGTAGAATGCTGCTCCACGACATCCGTAGCCAGAGGGCAGACATTATCCTCTTGCAGGAGAAGCACTTTAGGGAAAACAGGCTCCCAATTTTAAAAAACAGATACTACCCCACGGTCTACCATTCCTCTGATTCAGACGCGAAGTCCAGAGGTGTTTCGGTGCTTATTGCGGTCGGGGTACCCTGGACACTAGGAGATATACAAAGAGACCCTGGAGGACGTTTTCTGTTCATAAAGGGCCGGATTGGCATGACAGAGATCACCCTGGCAAACCTCTACGCCCCAAACGAACACCAAGCCAGTTTTCTGACGCAACAACTAGATCGCTTAACACGATACGCCACTGGACACTTAATTATAGAGGGCGACTTCAATATTCCTCTGTCACCACAGAAGGACACGTCCACTGGGCTGTCCTCAACATCCGCAAAACTCCCCAGTCGTATTCAGGCGGCACTTCACTCTTCCCAATTAGTAGGAATGGCGCCTATTTCACCCAGGGGAGAAGGACTTCACTTTTTTTTCTAGACCTCACCAGGTATATTCCCGAATCGACTACTTCTTAGTACAGCACAGAAACCTGAGTGCAGTCAAAGACGTCAAGATAGGGTCGATCACCTGGTCTGATCATGCCCCGATTACTTTGACCTATGCCCTGTCGGAGCTCAGCTCTGAACGGAGACACCCCTGGAGACTAAATTAATCTCTGCTACAAGACCCTGAAATCTCAGCGGACGTGGTCAAAGAACTGAGACACTACTTTACTGACAACACCACCCCAGACAGTAGACCGGAGGTAGTATGGGAAGCCCATAAGGCGGTCGTGCGCGGCATCCTTATTAAACACGGGGCCAGGAAGAAGAAGTTAAGGATGGAACAATTGACTACTCTGCTATCCAAACTACCAACCTTAGAGTCGCAACACAAACAAATGCCAACGAGACAGCTGGGCATTGAGCTCGACACCACACGGAGACAGGTCACTGACGTTCTTACATATAAAGCTAAGGCAGCAATTCAAGTCTGCAGACGCAAGGTATATGAGTCAGGAAACAAATGCGGGAGGATGTTGGCCCGGTCTCTGCGCACACAAAATAGCGCGTTCTACATTCCCCACGTTGTTAATCGGGAGGGAAGGAAGGTATCGGTCCCGCAGTCAATCTCCCAGGAGTTTAGGAACTTTTACAATACCTTATATAATCTTACCACTACACCCCTGGACTCCGATGCGGCCCTTTCGCGGGAATACCTGACCTCCTCAGCCATGCCAACCTTGTCCTCAGACGCTAGAGACCTGCTTGACGAGCCCATTACCCTACCTGAATTACAATTAGCTCTGGGCAACACCAAACCGGGTAAAGCCGCGGGCCTGGACGGGCTGACCGTGGCGTGTTACAAAGCATTTCTCCCTTCCCTGGGCCCCCATTTGATCTCTTTCTTTAATAATCTTAGTACAGGGGCGAGACTACATGTATCGACGTTGCAAGCGCAGATAGTGGTCATCCCTAAGGAAGGGAAAGACCCAAGCCAATGTGGTAGTTACCGCCCTATTTCGCTGCTGAACGTTGACCTCAAGCTCCTTACTAAGATCCTCGCGACCAGAATCCAACGCCACTTTCCAAGCCTAATTCACCTTGACCAGGTAGGGTTTTTCCCTACCAGGGAAGCTAGGGACAACACTGCCAAGGTCTTGAACCTTGTGCACACAGTGAACATTACGAAAACACCTTGCGTCTTTGTGAGCACCGACGCCGAAAAGACGTTCGATCGTGTCAGTTGGCAGTTCATGCAGTTCGTGCCCCATGTCACCCCTACTATTCGCACTCAACCTTAAACCTTTCCTGCGACACATATGAACTAACCCAGACATCTCAGGGGTTAGAGTGGGAGATGGAGAATATAAGGTCTGCGCCTACGCGGATGACCTGCTCTTCTCTTTGACAGACCCAGTAACGTCCCTTCCCAGCCTGATGCGGGAATTTGAGATATATGGACGATTCTCCAACCTAAAAATAAATATAAACAAGTCAGTGGCGATGGGGGTGGGAATTCCGGGCCCACGTTTAGAACGCCTCCGCGGCAGTTTTGGACTGCAGTGGACAGACACGGCTCTGAACTACCTTGGCACACGTATCCCCCCGAACCTTTCCCAAACTTTTAGAATAAATTTCCCACCGCTTTTAACCACTTAACCACCAGCCGCCGTCTACAAACGGCGGCAAGGTGGTTGCTTAACTGGGGGTCGCCGTTCTGAAACGGCGCCCACCAGAAGCAGTAATGCGCGCCGCCTCGGGCGCGCACACAGAAAATTCTGTGCGCGCCGGGTCTATGAGACCCGGCGCTACACAGATCATGGTAACTGACCGGCAACGGCGGTCTTTTACCATGTGATCGCGCCATCCAATGACGGCGCGATCACAGGTAAACAAACCGGCGTCATTTGATGACGCCGGTTCCTTCCTCCTCTCGCTGTACCGATCGGTACAGTGTGAGAGGAGAGCGCGGATGGCGGCAGCAGTGTGGGATGGATCTGTGACTATTGCAGTCACAGATCCATCCATCCCTGCTCAGCCATCCCTGCATTAACCCCTGCAATACTCTGCCTTCCCTGCGCAATACTCTGCAATGCTCTGCCTTCCCTGCGCAATTACTCTGCAATACCCCCTGCGCAATACTCTGCAATACCCCCGCGCAATACTCTGCAAAACACCCGCGCAATACTCTGCAAAACACCCGCGCAATACTCTGCAAAACACCCGCGCAATACTCTGCAAAACCCCCGCGCAATACTCTGCAAAACCCCCGCGCAATACTCTGCAAAACCCCCGCGCAATACTCTGCAAAACCCCCGCGCAATACTCTGCAAAACCCCTGCGCAATACTCTACAATACCCCCGCGCAATACTCTGCAATACCCCCGCTCAATACACTGCAATACCCCCGCACCAATACTCTGCAATACCCCCGCGCAATACTCTGCAATACCCCCGCGCAATACTCTGCAGTACCCCTTGCGCAATACTCTGCAGTACCCCCGCGCAATACTCTGCAATACCCCCACGCAATACCCCCGCGCAATACTCTGCAATACCTCCGCGCAATACTCTGCAATACCCCCGCGCAATACTCTGCAGTACCCCCTGCCAGTACTCTGCAGTACCCCTTGCGCAATACTCTGCAGTACCCCCGCACAATACTCTGCAATACCCCCCGTGCAATACTCTGCAATACCCCCCGCGCAATACTCTGCAGTACCCCCCACGCAATACTCTGCAATACCCCCCGCACAATACTCTGCAATACCCCACGCACAATACTCTGCAATACCCCACGCACAATACTCTGCAATACCCCACGCACAATACTCTGCAATACCCCACGCACAATACTCTGCAATACCCCCCACACAATACTCTGCAATACCCCCGCACCATACTCTGCAATACCCCCCACACAATACTCTGCAATACCCCCCACACAATACTCTGCAATACCCCCCACACAATACTCTGCAATACCCCCCACACAATACTCTGCAATACCCCCGCACCAATACTCTGCAATACCCCCGCACCATACTCTGCAATACCCCCGCACCATACTCTGCAATACCCCCGCACCAATACTCTGCAATACCCCCCGGCCAATACTCTGCAATACCCCCGCACCAATACTCTGCAATACCCCCGCACCAATACTCTGCAATACCCCCACACCAATACTTTGCAATACCCCGGCCAATACTTTGCAATACCCAGAAAATACTCTGGGGAAAAAAATGTGTTTTAACCACTTCCCGCCCACGTCATATGAGGTCCTTGACTTTGTGCAGGGATATCTAAATGATGCCTGCAGCTACAGGCATCATTCAGATATCATTTTTTTCAGCCGGCGATTCTCTACACCATAAGAACGATCATGGCGGCTGTTCCGCCTCTTGATCGTTCTTATGGGAGGCAAAAAGGGACGTCCCCACTCCCTTCGCCCTCCGGTGCTTCTTCTGACTCACCGCTGCGATCGAAAAGCCAGGATCGTTTTTTTTCTTGTTTTTTTTCAGGCTTCCCAGCCTAGAGGTGAGATGTGGGGTCTTATTGACCCCATATCTCACTGTAAAGAGGACCTGTCATGCTATATTCCTATTACAAGGGATGTTTCCATTTCTTGTAATTGGAATAAAAGTGATCAAAACATTTATTTTTGGGGAAAAACGTGTCAAACTAAAATAAATTAAGTAAAATGAACAATAAAAATAAAAAAAAAATATTTAAAGCGCCCCTGTTCCCGCGTGCTCGTATACAGAAGCGAATGTGTACGTAAGTCCCGCCCACATATGAAAACGGTGTTCAAACCACACATGTGGGGTATCGCTGCGAACGTTAGAGCGAGAGCAATCATTTTGGCCCCAGACCTCCTCTGTAACTAAAAACATGTAACCAGTAAAAACATTTAAAACGTCACCTATGGGGATTTTTAAGTAGCGAAGTTTGGCGCCATTCCACAAGCGTGTGCAATATTGAAGGGTGACATGTTGGGTATCTATTTACTCGGCGTAACTTCGTCTTTCATATTATGCAAAAACATTGGGCTAACTTTAATGTTTTTTTTTTAAAAAAGCACAAAACTGTTTTATTTCCCAAAAAAATGCGTTCGAAAAATTGCTGTGCAAATACCATGCGCGATAAAAAGTTGCAACGACCGCCATTGTATTCTCTAGGGTCTTTGCTAAAAAAGCATATATAATGTTTTGGGGTTCTATGTAATTTTCTAGCAAATAAATGATGATTTTTACATGTAGGAGAGAAATGTCAGAATTGGGCTGGGTGCTCCAGAACGCCTGATGGTGCTCCCTGCATGTCGGGCCTCTGTATGTGGCCACGCTCTGTAAAAGTCTCAAACATGTGGTATCGCCATACTCAGGAGGAATAGCAGAATGTGTTTTGGGGTGTAATTTGTGGTATGCATATGCTGTGTGTGAGAAATAACCTGCTAATATGAAACTTTTGTGGGAAAAAAAACAAAAAAAAAAAACCTTGATTTTGCAAAGAATTGTGGGAAAAAATGACAACTTCAAAAAACTCACCATGCCTCTTTCTAAATACCTTGGAATGTCTTCTTTCCAAAAAGGGGTCATTTAGGGGGTATTTGTACTTTTCTGGCATGTTAGGGTCTCAAGAAATGAGAGAGGCTGTCAGTACATCAGATGTGATCAAATTGATCAATTTTCAGTAATTGGTACCATAGCTTGTAGACCCTATAACTTTCACCCAGACTAAATAATATCCAATTTTTTTTTTTTTTTTACCAAAGATATGTAGCAGTATACATTTTAGGCCAAATTTATGAAGAAAAATTCATTTTTTGCAAAATCTTATAATAGAAATGAAGAAAAATTCATTTCTTTACAAAATTTTCGTTCTTTTTTCATTTATAGCGAAAAAAATAAAAACCGCAGAGGTGATCAAATACCACCAAAAGAAAGCTCTATTTGTGGGAAAAAAAGGACACAAATTTCATTTGGTTACAGTGTTGTATGACTGAGTTATTGTCATTCAAAATGTGAGAGCACCGAAAGCTGAAAATTGGTCTGGTTATTAAGTGGGTTTAAGTGCCCAGTTGTCAAGTGGTTAAAGACGGTCCAGAAGTTGCTAGACCAGTGGACCACCGGTCTTCACTCTTGGTTCGGTAGGTGCAACATATTAAAGATGTCCATATTGCCAAAATTTACATACCTCCTTTAAGCCCTCCCCATACATATACCAGCGGATTTCTTCAAACAGGTTCAGACCATGTTTAAGACCTTTCTGTGGGCTGGGAATCACCCCCGGATACACAGATCGGTACTGACCCTGCCCAAAATACATGGTGGAATGGCTATGCCCGACGTCTGGGCATACTATCACGCTGCTTACTTGAACCACCTTGTTGACTGGTGCCGACATAAAGACACAAAACTGTGGCCTCATCTGGAACAAGCCCAGAGCGAGATCCCGTTGCAGAGAGCGCCGTGGTGTCCTACGGTACTACACAGGTCGGTACGAACTCACCCACTGATAGGAACCACGATTAAGGTATGCGCTAGACTACTAACTCGGGCAAGGCTGACAGTGGGAGTCTCACCTTTACACCCAGTGCTGGGCAACCCGCAATTTGAACCAGGGATACGGGACATGCGGTTTCGTGCTCTGAGAGACTCGGGCACATTTCAGGCCTCCCACTTTAGCGTTGCGGGTCGCTGGAAAACGCTTGCAGAACTGATGGACCCAGGAGGAAGTTATTGCTTGGACTTCTTGAGGGCCAACCAACTCAATCACTTCCTACATACCATGACACCCCCCCCCCCTGCGGGGACCCACACTCTCACATCTTTAGAAGAGCTATGCTCAGGCACGGAAGCCCTACCACACGCCTTGTCCATTCTATAGAATACACTGGCCACACCGGCGGAGGGATATCCAATCCCCTGCATTGCTAAATGGCAACAAGATCTACACTGCACATTCTCTGCCAAGAAAAAACAACAAATATTGACATTAGCACACAAGTCCTCCATCTGCACGAAGGTCCAAGAGGCAAATTATAAAATCATGACACGTTGGTATCGTACACCGGCCCTACTTAGCAAACTGTTCCGGACGACTTCAGACTCGTGCTGGCGTTGCCAGAACGAGACGGGCACGCTGCTCCATATCTTTTGGTCCTGCCCACAGTTGAGGTCCTTCTGGACGGAGGTCAGGAGGATCTCCCAAAAATTTACGGATCGACAGCTCCCCGACGACCCAGCCTTTCTTCTGTTACACGCCAATGACTTCCCTACGCGTGTTTATAAAAAATCAGACACCTTTTTGACGCCGCTAAGGCATGCATCCCCATCTGCTGGAAATCCCCAGACCCACCGACTGTAGCAATGTGGCTACGGAAAGTGGACGACATTAGTAGGATGGAAGATCTGATTCTTTCAAGCCAAGACAGACAGGAAGCTTACAAAAAAACATGGCAGCTGTGGAACATCTACATCTACTCCGATGAAGGACAAAGTCTTAGAGACCCGACCTAGCACCGGGGGATAGATTTATACCCTCAATAGTGTAGATGCAGATATGCCAGACCAAGCAAAATGCGGATGGGGCTGATAGACACGTGGATCCATGCTCGCGGGTTCTCCCCCCCCTTCGCCCCCTCTCTCTGCACCCCCCAACCGGGAATCTTCCCCACGGGGCGGCTACCCTTCCTGGCTCCCCAGGCTACGTCTTGGGAGTTGCTACTTTTTACTAACTTTCTTTTCTTCGCTCTTGCTACTTCTTAGATATTAGGAAAAGGTGAGCGGGTCCGCGGATCCTTGATTGCACAAATTTGATAACAGTGTATATATGACTGAGTTTTGTTCGTTTGTAAACCTATGGATTTCACTGTGTTTCACAATGTTACTGTGATCCGTGTGGAAACGCTCTTTGTTGTGTATAAATAAAGAATTTTGAAAAAAAAAAAGGTTATAGAGCTTGACCCCGTATCTGGCACGCTTGCTGGGAAGGTACTGCTTGAAAGACAAGCGGCCAGAAAATGTAATCAGGGACTCATCAACGCATACAACTTTCTGGGGATTAAACAAGGCTGCATAACGTTCGTTGAAATGGTTTATGAGGGGCCGAATTTTGTAGATCCGGTCAAATTCAGGGTCTCCAAGCAGACGACAAAGTGCATTGTCACTGAAATGCAAGAACCGCAGGATCGCCTCGTATCGTTTCTTGGCCATGTGAGCAGAGAATATGGGCATATGGTGGTGCGGACTTGTGGACCAATACATCCGCAACTTCAGAAATTGATGTATGCCCATGTTGAGGGTAAGGCCCAGAAAGGTCTTAAATTCGGAAACCGTAAGTGGTTTCCATTCTCTGGCAAGGATGGACTGGGAATTAGCGGCGATGTGAGTACCAGCATATAAATTACTCTGGTCCACAATAGATCTATAGAGATCTTCCGTGAAATTCAGCGAATAAAAATCAAGTGACATAAAATTAGCTGTATCCACCTGAATACCGGGTTGGCCAGTGAATGGGGGACGTACGGGTTCTTCAGAAGTGGTGGGGACCCAATCAGGATAGGCGAATTCTACAGGAAGGGCACTATGTGCACGACGGGCCTGTCTTTGTCTTCTTCTTGGTGGCAGTGGGACACTACTTGTGCTTGCCACCTCGCCAGCTTGAACTGCACTTATGGGACTCGCCATGTCACCACGTGATACTGCAGTGCTGGATGAACGACCAGGGTGTACTAGGCCGCTGGTGCTTGCCAGTTCACCAGAAGGAATAGCGGCGCTAGTACTTCTCTGCTCCATACAAGGGTCCTGCGGTTCTTGCTGCTCAACAACATCAGAACGGGGTCGGGTACGCCTCGCTGTCATAAATAGGATCGTATTCTGAGCCAGAATCTGACAAATGCGTGACCTCCGCCTCACTATCTGTCATGCTCAGAATCCTGAAGGCCTCTTCACCAGTGTACATTCGCTTTGCCATTTTGGGCTCTAAATTTAGTGGTACACTGATGATGATTCACAGGTAAAAAAAGCACCTGACTGTGTCAGCAAACGTAGAAAACGCTTCCAAAAAAAACTGTTAGCGATCGCAGGGATCAGGCCTGTGCGAAAGCTGCAGTTATGTGTGTTGTGTTTTGGAAGTGACAGTGATCGATCTATACTGCACTTGGGTGGGTTGGGCTGGGCTGGGCGGAGGGGCAAAATGCAGGTGCTAGCGGGTATCTGGGCTGATTCCACTAACAATGTGTTTTTGGGAACCCTAAACTGCTGGGTACGCTAGTATAGATCTGATCAGATCAGGTATCGATCCGTTCAGATACTATACCACTAAGGGGGTGTATGCTTTGTGCGTGGGTGTAAGCATTACTGGCACTAACCTAACGCTGCCTGGGGCGATGCAGACCCTGATGGGTTAAACCTTTATTTGGTTATATACGGCGGGTGCCCTGATGCTATAAACAGCAAACTAACTAACCAACGTCAACCGTAACACTTATACGGTGATCACTGGTGAAAGGGTTAACTAGGGGGCAATCAGGGGGTTAAAACCTTTATTAGGTAATATATGGGGGTACCTGACGCTTTTTAAAAACCTGGCGGCGAACCTAAATAACTAACTGGCTAACCTGCATCACCAGTGACACTTATACAGTGATCACTATTGAAAGGGTTAACTCTAGGGGCAATCAGGGGTTAAAACCTTTATTTATGGGTGTACCTAACGCTATAATAACCTGGCGGCGAACCTAAAAAAAAAACTAGCTACCTAGCGGCAACAGTGACACTAATACAGCGATCAGAAAACCGATCGCTTAGTGACACTGGCAATAAGGGGTGAAAGGGTTAACTAGGGTGGTGATCAAGGGGTTAAACCTTTTTTAGGGGGGGTAGGGGCTACCCTGGACCTAAAGGGGCCTAAAGCTAACTGCCCTAACACTTTTTTCTGTCACAAATTACACTAAATGCAGTGATCAGAAAATAAATTATCACTGCAATCAGTGACACTGTGACAGGGGGCTGGGGGGGGGGGGTGATCGGGGGGTGACTGGGGGGGTTATGTGCCTATGTGTGACTGTGTCAGTGTGCTGTTAGTGCAACTCACAGTTATGATGTCTTCTCTCCTCAGCGTCGGATGAAAAGAACGCCACGAGGAGAGATGACATCATTTCCTCTGCCTGTGTTTACAGTTCACAGGCAGAGGGCGGGCAGAGGAGCATTCTGACTGGCTGGGAGCGATCGCGAGGGGGTGGCTAGAAACGAATAGCCTCCCCCTCATCCCGGATCGCTCCCAGAGCCCACGGAACCGCCGCATGTAGCGGGGGGGTCCCGATCGGACCCCCGACCCACGTCAAGCAGAGCACGTACAGGTACGTACATGTGCCTGTACGTGCCATTCTGCTGACGTATATCTACATGCGGCGGTCCTTAACCACTTAAGGACCGGACCAATATGCTGCTAAATGACCCAAGGGGTTTTTACAATTCGGCACTGTGTCGCTTTAACAGACAATTGCGCGGTCGTGCGACGTGGCTCCCAAACAAAATTTACGTCCTTTTTTCCGCACAAATAGAGCTTTCTTTTGGTGGTATTTGATCACCTCTGCGGTTTTTATTTTTTGCGCTATAAACAAAAATAGAGCGCCAATTTTTAAAAAAATGCAATATCTTTTACTTTTTGCTATAATAAATATCCCCCAAAAACATATATAACATATTTTTTTCCTCATTTTAGGCCGATACGTATTCTTCTACCTATTTTTGGTAAAAAAAATCGCAATAAGCGTTTATCGATTGGTTTGCGCAGAATTCATAGCGCTTACAAAATAGGGGATAGTTTTATTATTATTATTTTTTTTTTACTACTAATGGCGGCGATTTTTTTCGTGACTGCAACATTATGGCGGACACTTCGGACAATTTTGACACATTTTTGGGACCATTGTCATTTTCACAGCAAAAAATGCATTTAAATTGCATTGTTTATTGTGAAAATGACAGTTGCCGTTTGGGAGTTAACCACAGGGGGCGCTGTAGGAGTTAGGGTTCACCTAGTGTGTGTTTACAACTGTAGGGGGTGTGGCTGTAGGACTGATGTCATTGATAAAGTCCCTATAAAAGGGATCACTCGATCGATGCAGCCGCCACAGTGAAGCACGGGGAAGCCGTGTTTACATACAGCTCTCCCCGTTCTTCAGCTCCAGGTAGGGTGACCACATTTGCAAACTGCCATTCAGGGACACACCCCCCTCTCACCTTCCCCCCAAAAAGATGAGGGGGGTGGGGGGAAATGCAGTCTCGGGGTTGATAGGGAATTTGGCGGCGGATTATTTGTCAGGTGAATGTACCACTTGCCACCAGATGCAGTGCCACTTGTCACCCATAGCCTGCCACCAGATGCAGTGCTGCTGTCACCCCCTCTGCATGAGCCACGTGCGTAGAAGGAAAGGAGTGGCGTCACTATCTGGAGAGTGAAGATCACACCAGTCCCTGCTGGGTGCCGGAGGAGGTGCAGAGGTGGGTGGGGACAGCAGTGCTGCACTAGGTGCAGGCCTTGCTCCCGGTCTCACTGTCTGAGAGTAAATTGTCACTGGTTGCAAGATGCCAGGCAGCGCCGGCTCTAGCAACCAGTTCCGGAAATTAAGTTGTTAGAGGCTGTGTCCTCTATTTAATTCCGGGACATTGTATTGTCCTGGAATGAAGGTGCCCGGGACCCGGGACAGACATGTCAATTGCGGGACAGTCCCGGGCAATCTGGGACACGTGGGCGATCGCGATGGGGCGGCTATAAACGAATAGCCGCGCCGTCGTCCCGGATCGCTCCCCGCGGGAATCCGACCGCCGCATGTAGTGGGGGGGGGGGGGTCCCGATCGGACCCCGACCCACGTCTAGGCAGGGATGTACAGGTACGCCAATGTGCCTGTACGTGCCATTCTGCCGACGTACATATACAGTACATGCGGCGGTCTGGAAGTTGTTAAGTGGTTAAAGGGGTGTTCCAGTCATTTTTAATGTTTATTAAAAGTCAGCAGCTACAAAAAGTGTATATGACATATCGCCTTAGCAGCCCCTTGGCGGAAGAAGGAAGAGGGACAGGAAGTCCCACTCCTCCTGAAGCCCCACTCCCCCCCCCCAAAAAAAATTACATGCCAAATGTGGCATGTAAGGGGGCAAGGAGTGGATTAAGCGGAAGTTCCACTTTTGGGTGGAACTCCACTTTAAAGCAGAGTTACACCTGTTTTTTAGTTTATTAAAAGTCAGCAGCTACAAAAAGCATAGATGCTGTCTTTTAATAAACTGACACTTACCTGCCCCACGGTCCAGCGATGCGGCCGCCCGGAGGCTTGCTTCTCTCCCCCTCCTCTTCTCGGCGCCGTCATAGCAACTGTGGGCACCCAGCCATGACAGATTTCAGGTTCCTGGCTGGGCGCTCACTGCACTGCGCTCTGCTATTGGCCAGCCGATCTTCTGGGACGTGTTGTGTCCCAGAAAATTGCTGGCAGGGAGTGGCCGCCAAGGGAGTCAGAAGCGGGGACAGGAAGTCCCACTAAAAATAAGGTACACACCCCCCCCTCCAAAAAAATGACATGCCAAATGTGGCATGTCAGGGGGCGAGGAGTGCTTAAAGCGGAAGTTCCACACTTTTGGGTGGAACTCCACTTTAACCACTTAAGGACCCATTCACGCCGATATACGTCGGCAGAATGGCATGGCTGGGCACATCCACGTACATGTACGTGGCTCTTTAAGCCCAGCCGTGGGGTCGCGCATGCGACCCGGTCCGAAGCTCCTTGACCGTGGCCGCAGGACTCGCGGACTTGATCGCCACTGGAGTCTCGCGATCGGTCCCCGGAGCTGAAGAATGGGGAGAGCTGTATGTAAACACAGCTTCCCCTTTCTTCACTGTGGCGCTGACATCGACCTTTTATAGGGATACACAATCGATGATGTCACACCTACAGCCACACCCCCCTACAGTTAGAAACACAAATTAGGTCAATCATAGATAACCCCATCAGCGCTCCCTTGTGGTTAACGCCCAAACTGCAACTGTGATTTTCACAGTAAACAATGCATTTAAAATGCATTTTTTGCCGTGAAAATTACATTGGTCCCAAAAATGTGTTAAAATTGTCCGAAGTGTCCGCCATAATGTCGCAGTCACGAAAAAAAATCGCTGATCGCTGCCATTAGTAGTAAAAAAAAAATTATTAATAAAAATGCAATAAAACTATCCCCTTTTTTGTAAACGCTATAAATTTTGCGCATACCAATCGATAAATGCTTATTGCGATTTTTTTTACCAAAAATAGGTAGAAGAATATGTATCAGCCTAAACTGAGGAAAAAAAATAATGTTTTATATATTTTTGGGGGATATTTATTATAGAAAAAAGTAAAAAATAACGGGCTAGATTCAGGTATCTGCGCCTGATCTTACGGCGGCGCAGCGTATCGTATTTACGCTACGCCACCGCAACTTACAGGAGCAAGTGCAGTATTCACAAAGCACTTGCTCCGTAAGTTGCGGCGGCATAGCGTAAATGGGGCCGGCGTAAGCGCGCAAAATTCAAATGTGTAAGGGGGGGTGTTTTATATTAATGCGTGTTGACCTGACGTGATTGACGTTTTGTACATGCGCCGTCCGTGTACATATCCCAGTGTGCATTGCTCCAAATGACGTCGCAAGGACGTCATTGGTTTCGACTTGAACGTAAATTACGTCCAGCCCAATTCGCAAACGACTTACGCAAACGACGTAAAAAATTCAAGAATCGAAGCGGGAACGACGTCCATACTTAACATTGAGTGCGCCTCATAGAAGCAGGCACAACGTTACACCGAAAAAGCCTTACGCAAACGACGTAAAAAACGAACGCCGGGCACACGTACGTTTGTAAATCAACGTAACTAGGTAATTTGCATATTCTATGCCGAAACCAACGGAAGCGCCACCTAGCGGCCAGCGTGAGAATGCACCCTAAGATACGACGGCATAATAGAATTACGCCAGTCGGATCTTAGGCTAATGTCGGCGTATCTACTTTCTGTATTCAGAAAGCTAGATACGCCAGCGCAGCTTTGATTTTACGCGGTGTATCTATGGATACGCCGGCGTAATTCTTTGCTGAATCTAGCCCATTGTTTTTTTTCTTCAAAATTGTCGCTCTATTTTTGTTTATAGCGCAAAAAATAAAAACCGCAGAGGGGATTAAATATCACCAAAAGAAAGCTCTATTTGTGGGGAAAAAAGGACGCCAATTTTGTTTGGGAGCCACGTCGCACGACCGCGCAGTTGTCAGTTAAAGCGATGCAGTGCCGAATCGCAAAAACTGGCCGGGTCCTTTAGCTGCCTAAAGGTCCGGGTCTTAAGTGGTTAAGTTAACTTTGTAACCTGGATTTTTTTCCAAAAGCAATTGTTTAACATTTACCAATTTACATTTTTGGTGATGATGGAAGTTAATGTTTATGTTGGAAGAATGCAATACATGTTTATAAGTACAATCTCATTGTCCTTTTTTGCCACACCTTCATGCCAACTAACTGGGCCAAGATTGAGACACACATGGATCTCGAGTCCACGCAAAAAATGTTTTACGGTTCAATGGTATTGTGTTGTAGAAATTTAATGAAGATGTATTTAATATGTATTGCCATAGTGACACCCATTGTTGGTTTTCCCGCAGTCCGCTCTAAAGAGCTGACTGGGGCAGACTGAGACTGGTTGAGATACACTTCCTGATTTGGAGAAGGGTGTTTGTGGGAGGGGGTGTGTCGGCCGGCAAAGGGCCCCTGTGTCAATGCACAGATATTCACCTGTTCGATGCATCCACCCTGCAAACCCATTGTCAGTTTGGCTTGTGTGCGCTCCTGTCATCTCTCGGTACCTGATCAACACTGTTTTGTGATGTGAATGTACAAATGCAGATAAGCTCCCCTCATCAGGAACTGTGTTCATAGGTTATTGTAATATTACTGTATCCTATTGTTGTTGTATTATTACTGTATCCTATTGTTGTATTATTACTGTATCCTATTGTTATTGTATTGTTATTGTATTATTACTGTATCCCTGTATGGTTGAGATACACTTTCTGATTTGGAGAAGGGTGTTTGTGGGAGTGGGTGTGTCGGCCGGCGAAAGGGCCCCTGTGTCATGCACAGATATTCGCCTGTTTGATGCGTCCACCCTGCAAACGCATTATCAATTTGGCTGGTGTGCGCTCCTGTCATCTCTCGGTATCTGATCAACACTGTTTTGTGATGTGAATGTACACCTGCAGATAAGCTCCCCTCATCAGGAACTGTGTTCATTGGTTATTGTAATATTACTGTATCCTATTGTTGTTGTATTATTACTGTATCCTATTGTTGTATTATTACTGTATCCTATTGTTATTGAATTATTACTGTATCCCTGTCGGAAGGGTTTATCATGTGCTGCCAAATCCATTTATGGGCATTTGCTGTGTCGAGCCCACATGCTGTGACATCACTTCCTATGGTCACATGCTGTGGTCTGTGAAGACTTTTGTGATAATAAATAGACTCCGTGTGGGCATCGCCAGGCAGTCTGGTGAGGATGGCGAACTGAGAACAAGCTACTGGTGATGGTGTCTGATTGTATGAATGGAAGGGGATGAATGGTGAGTGAAACTTTTAGCTTAAAGATGGATTATTTCACTAAGATGAAGTGTGTGCTTATAGCACAAGGCAGGATGGCGGTGTGCTCTGCATACCACACAAACTGCCACGTCATATGTTGACATTAAACCTACATCTTCTTGAAAATCATATATGTTCTGTTACAAATATTATCCACTTACCGATCGCCTGGCCGCATTGTACTACGGAATGGTGGCCGCTGTAGGCAAAGCGATGTGCTGGTTCGTCGCTGCCTACTTTCAGGTTTATGGCACATGCATGTTCGGCCCAGCCAATGATTCACACTTTGAACCAGCTGATCGGCTGTGTCCAATCACAGCCCAAAACTCTGTGTTGACATTCAACACAGGGTTCTGTACAGAGAGAGTGATCGGTCAGTGATGCGAAATTGAGAGATCAATATAGCTTTGGACTCCTCTCTAGACAGGATGCACCCACCAGGCTCTCAAATCTTGAAGCCCACTAAATTAAGCACCAAATTCTTGAAATTGCTACATGACCATGATTTGGCAGACATCTGGAGAGAATGTAACGCTACTTAACATGACTACACCTTCTACTCTCATGTTGAGTGAGAAACTTATATAGCGCAACACATGCGAACTGAATCGCCTCTGGGCGCTTGGTATCCATTCCCTGGGCCCTCAGAAGAGATGGGTCTTGATCTTTCTCCTGAAGGCCTACTGGCACATGCATGTTCGGCCCCACCCGGCTCTCACAGTGCCGGGCAGCAAGTCCCACTCATCCCTACCTATTTACATTGGGCCGGATTCAGGTAGATGGGCGCAGCCTTATTCCGGCGTAGCGTATCTCATATGCGGTACGCCGGCGTAATCGTGCGAGGTTACCATAGTATTCAGCAAGCATTTGCTCGTAACTTTGTGCCGGCGTACCGGAAATTGGAGGGCGCAAGCCGGCGTAAGTGTAAGTGGGTGTTCCCTTATGTAAATGATGGGCTGAACATGGAGCAGTGAATTACGCCCGGCGTATCCTCGACGGAGCATGCGCAGTCCCGTGGATGTCCGATCGCTTCCCTGTACGCATGCGCACAACTACAGCCGTCCTATTTCCTGTTATACGCCGGCCCACCTGCTTACGCAGAGCACATAAATACGCCCAGACATGCGCCCGTCCTGCGCAAAATTACATCTGGCTTTTTTCACCCCCCTGAGCAAGGTAATTTTGCAAACAACTTGATATGGCACCTCCTCAGAAGGAGAAAAAGAGGAAACGCAAATTTAATGCAGCGGAGATGGAGGTCATGTTGGCGGCACTGACCAAATATGACGCTGCCCTGCATGGTGCCCAGCGTAAGAACACGAGCACGGCACAGAGGAGGGCAATTTATGAGGCTATCACCCTGGATATCAATGCCATTGGCAATGAAGAGCGGAGTTGGGATGATATTCGAAAAAAAATTAACGATATGCGACGTCGGGTCCGGGACAAATTGGTCCTTATTAGAAAACATGCCAGGGGCACGGGAGGAGGACCAGCCTGCCCATTGCGGTTAACACCGGAGGAGGAGATAGTTGCGCAGTGTTTGTCGCAGGAGCAGGTGGAGGGCGTCCCAGGATACGACTCCACTGTTGGGGACTTGGGGACAGGTAAGTGTGTTTTATCTCCTATTTGGTGTGTAGCATGGGAGGGGGTAGAAGGGAACATGTGACAAGTGTGTGGCTCCACCAACATGTGTTTTTTTGTGTCATCCACAGATGTTGAGGATGAAGCTGGGCCGTTGTCGGCTGCAGGGCGACCCACAACATCCACACAACATCATGTGGTCCAGTCGGCCCCCATGGAAATCCTGGGCATGTTGGTGGAGGAGAGCGCCCATAGGTCATCTATGGAGATTGTTGTGGAGGAGTCCATTGACCTCCACCATGAGGACTCAATATATCTGGAGGAGGATTGCACCATCCCAGAACTCCCCACCACCTCCCCGACCATCACGTCAACACCCTCCAGTGCTGCCCCCTCCAGTGCTGCCCCCTCCAGTGCAGCCCCCTCCAGTGCTCCCCCCCTCCATCAGTACGGGCCCCAGCCTCTCCTCCCAGGAAGGCTCTTTCTAAGACGAGGGGTGTACCTGGAGGCCTCCAAGAAGGGCTGCAGGAGGAACAGGGCCGGCAGACCCGCCATATTGGGGCTATGGTGGGAGACTTGCGGCGGGTGGAAGACAGCCTGGCCTCCTCTGCCAAGTCACAGGCTGCATGCGCAGCGTCAGTGCAGCAGGCCCTCACCCTGCATGCGGAGCTGGGCACCAAAAATACTGCGAGCCTGCAGGAAGTCAGCTCCAATACTGTGGCGATGGTCACCTGCATGTTACAGGCCGCCACAGCCACAGCAGTGCTCACAGCAGAGGTGAGCAGGTTGGCAGGGGCGGTAGAGGCCAACACTGCTGCTGTGCGTGATGCTGGCGCAGACCAATTCTGTGCTCACCCGCCTGGCCAACGCCATGGAGGGCAGGCAGGCACCACCTGCCAGGAGTGAGCAAGTAGGGGATGATGCTCCTCCCCCCCTCCCTCCCCACCCCAGGCTCCATCCCCTCCCCAGGCTCCATCACGCCAACTGAGGAGCCAGAGCCGTGGCACCCGTGGCACCAGCCTGGGCAAAAGAAAAAGAAGCTGATTTTTTTTTTGCCATACTTTTTTTTTTTTTAGGGTTCTGAAGTTTTGTGCTCAGAATATGAGCTTCTTTTTATTTTTGTATTTATGCTCAGAATCTGAGCTTTTTTTAATTTTTGTATTTATACTCAGAATATGAGCTTCTTTTTATTTTTGTATTTATACTCAGAATATGAGCTGGATTATTTTAGATTTACATGCTCAAAGTTTTATTTTATTTTTTTTAAGTTGTAGTCCCTACACACGGTGAGGAGTGTAAACTACAGTGTGACTGGTGTGTGAATGGGGGGGGGGTGTCACTCCTGCTGGCAAAGGGGTGTCACCCTCTGTCGTGTGAAAGGAGTATGAATGTACAGCGACATAATTGGAGCCTTGGCCTAGCGTTGCTGCTCCCAAGTACCATGCGGTGTACTTTGGTCTAATCCAATTTGATGTGGATGTGGGGTGTGTGTGCTAGGGACCACAGTGGTGTGCATGCGTGCATTCTCCTTGTGACATGATTAATGTGTGTGTTTAACGTGCAAAGAGGCGTTCCACAAGGCAACTCCTGACTGCTCTTCCCTCAGTAGACCGGGTAGAGTTGGTTAGGGGGGGATTGCGTGGTTCAGGGGTCAGGTCATCACGTATGTCAATCTGCAGGCCCTTTCTCATGGCGAAGTTGTGCAGAATACAACATGCACCGATGATCTGGCACACAAAGTTTGGGGAATACAACAGGGTCTCCCCGGACTTATCCAGGCATCGGAAACGGGACTTCAGGAGGCCAAATGTGCGTTCCACCACTGCACGGGTACGTGTGTGTGCTTCATTGTATCTTTCCTCTCCTGGGGTTTGGGGGTTCCGGAATGGAGTCATGAGATGGGGTCCAAGTGCATATGCCGCGTCACCTGGAAGGGAAAAGACAGGAGGATGTTAGTCGTGCATGTGCCCCTCGTGATGTGTGAATCATGGGAGCGGACAGTCATGCCTGACACCCATGTCACTCACCAACCAGCCAGCTGTCCCCATACACATTCTCTTCAAATTCTGTGGAGATGGGGCTTTGACGGTATATGAAGCTGTCGTGGCAGGACCCTGGGTGTTTGGCACGGACGTGCCATATGAGGCAATGTGCATCGACTATCACCTGTACATTGATGGAATGCCAGTGCTTCCGATTGCAGTAAATGTGCTCCATGTCACGGGGGGGGGGGCCGTAGTGCCACATGTATGCAATCAATGGCCCCCACGGTGCGTTGGAATCTGTCAATTTGATAGAAATCTGTCATTGTCTTCTGCCGCAGGTCCTCCTGGGTGGGTTTGATGAAGTGGTGGGACATGCGTCTGAGGATTGCGGGGACAACCTGGTGCACACATCTGCTCATAGAGGATTGTGACATCCCAGCCACCACTCCACTTGTACGCTGAAACGAGCCACTTGCCAGGAAATGGAGTGTTGCCAGTACCTTGACCAGTGGCTCCACTGCATGTGCACGATGTGTCTTGCTGGTGATGTCATCATGCAGGATTGTGGCTATTTCCTGGATGACTTCAGGGCTGAATCTGAAGATGCGAAACACCTCCGAATCCCCTATGCCATAGACGTTCATGCGCGTTCGGTATATCCTCTCCCGTGCCCTCCTACGAGTCAGTTCACTAAGTAGTATTGCTAGGACCATGGCTGCCCCTGGCCTGTTGGTGTTACCGGTCCCAAAATATAGATTAAGGGAACCGATGATTGTAGACGTACTGATGTGATGTGATCATCTCAGTGGGTACTGCAAGAATACACGAACAGGAAGATATATGACCATGCTCTTTTTATGACTAAAATGTGTTTCACTTTTACATAACAATACATACAGTTTTTTATAGTTACATGTTCATAATTGCCAACATAACAACAGTACAGATTGGACTGAAATACCTTTAAACATAGCTGCAACAATGAATACCATTATATTTTAATACACATACATTTTCCTTTAGCTGTGTCATAATGAGAGTTGCACTGCATTGCTTATAAATATAAATCCTGAAGCAATTCTCTCTTTTGACCACTAGATGGCGCACCTTGCATAAATGTACAAGCAGTGTATAACCTTTCCATGTGGCTATTAATCATCTAATTTTAACATGTGACTTCTAATATATGTAACTTTGCATAAATCAGGTTGAAATATACCCATATATAACAGTCTAGTGCTTGCAATAAACAGTTACTCCGACCAGTAAAGTAGTTTTATGGTTTTTGCGCTATTTTCACTGCTCTCAACACATGCTGCTTTGAAAGTCTAATTACAGAAAAACCATTGCACAAAATCTACTAAAACTTCCTCCTGCATCTGCTCTAGATGTTTAGGAATCTTCCTAGTACAGTTTAGTAAGAATGAGAATGATTTGAAGTACATACCTGCAAGAATACACAAACAGGAAGATATGTGACCATGCTCTTTTTATGACTAAAATGTGTTTCACTTAGTCACATGATGCCTGTGGCCTTATATAGACTCTGTTCGGGTACCCTCTCTGCCATCTACTGGTTGTTTTATAGAATAGCAGGATAGCAAAAATAAAGATAAAAATAAATGAATGTTGGCTATGGGGTGCCTGTTTTGTGTTTCATGTGATACCCCAGCCCGTCACACTCTCCCCTCCTTTAGTTAATGGCTCCTGACATTACACTTAATTGTTCTCTGAACTCTATTGAGTGATTTAAGAAACCCAAATAGATACTTGCTGCCACCACAGAGCTATGTTAACTATCTGGTATGTCATGGGAGTAGCTAGCATTGTAGGAGTTTGTACGGTGTGAATCTGACTTGGTCTGTAGGTTGGCTGACCTAGTGTATCATATGTAAAGATCTCTTTAGACTTAGCTTGCCTGGTAGATCTTCTTACAGGAGTTGAGTCTTCTCCATCAACATCATTCTCCATTAGCATATCTTGGCTCACAGGCAAGTCTTGACTTAATGGGGGTAATTCTGCAATGTCTAGTTCCACCATGTCTGAAGCCCAAACTTGGTCGCCAACTACTGTTCCATCATTTTGTTCTTGTTCAAGATTGGGTGTGGTAGTTGTAGGATAGAACTCTTTAGCAGAAATTCTCAATGGCGGTTTCTGTACGTTTTGAGAGTTTTGTTGAGGCACAACGTGATCATGACTTCCTGTAGTCTCTGGTACATAGGAATCCCATCTTTCATCATCAGAACCTTCCTTCTCCTGGTTCAGATCCATGCTAGTCTCTTTCCTGTTACTTGATTGTCTTCTGTTCATCGGTACTCTTGGAATGTGTCTTTCAATGGGTAGGTCATTTACTAGTAGTAACAGATTTCTGTGCAGTACTCGAATAGTCTTTTTATCACTTTCAGGCTGAATTTTGTACACAGGCCCATCTTTGATTCTTTCTACCACTTTGTGTACTGATTCTTCCCAGTATGAACAAAGTTTACCAGGACCTCCTCTTTCAGAGAGATTTCGTACTAAGACCCGATCACCCGGTTGGAGAGGTGCTCCTTTTATCCTCTTGTCATAGTACTTCTTCCCTTTGGCAGATGATTTTTGGCTATTCTCGGATGCGATCTTGTAAGCTTCTTGCATTCTGGATGCCCATTTCTGAGTAAATGTTGGTTGACTTTCTGATTCCTTTTCCAAATTTAGATTGAGCATTAGGTCAATCGGCAAACGAGGAGATCTCCCATACAATAGAAAGAATGGCGAGTATCCAGTGGCTTCATGCCTGGTGCAATTGTATGCATGAACCATGTGTGGAAGATGTTCTTTCCAATCTGACTTTTTCTCTTCCTCTATGGTACGAAGCATCTGTAACAAAGTACGGTTCAGTCTCTCCACTGGGTTACCCTGTGGATGGTATGGGGTAGTTCTTGAATGAGAAATCCCTGCCAATCGTTGCAATGTCTGAAACAAGTTGTTTTCAAATTCTCTTCCTTGATCATGATGGAGTTTCTCTGGATATCCAAAACGTGGTATGAAAACTTGAAAGATCTTTTCTGCTGCCGTTTTTCCAGATTTGTTCTTAGTTGGATACGCTTGCGCAAAGCGTGTGAAATGGTCTACCATTACGAGTATATACTCATATCCTCCTTTGCTTCTCTCCAAGTGGAGGTAATCAATGGATACTAGCTCCAAGGGTGAACTGGTAGTAATCCCACCCATAGGTGCTCTTTCTGGGATATTTGGACGCTTTTGTTTGATGCAGTTACACGTCTTCAGCACATATTCATCAGTGTCTCTTTGCATAAATGGCCAGTAAAACCGTTCACGTGCTAGGTGGATTACCTTGTCAGTGCCAATGTGACCCATGTCATCATGGAGACTTCTTAAGACCAATGGTTTTAGCTTTTCTGGTAGCACTAGCTGTTTTCGGGTTCCAGAGTGTCGATATAGGATTCCTTCCTCCACTATGAGTTTGTTCCATTCGTGTATCAAACGTCTTGTTTTACTGGTCATACTCTCCTTTTCTTTGTGGTTTGGAGTCCAATTGTTCTCTTTAAGCCAGACCACTTCTCTAATGTTGGTATCGTCTTTTTGTAATGCTCTGATATTCTCCTGAGTCATTGGGCAGATTGTCCGTCCTTTCAGCAATTCTTCTGCCACATCACTTTCTGAGTGAAGAGTCAATGAGGCCACCCATGATGCCTCTTCTTCGTTGACATCTTTGCTCCCTTGCCACATAGCTGACACAACCTCGAATGGTACAAGCTCTGTGTACTCACTCAGATTCTCAGTGAGTTCCACCGTAAATCGTGACAGTGTATCCGCGTCAGCATTCTGTTTACCTGGCCTGTACTTGATATCGAAGTGGAAATCGGCTAGTTCACCAACCCAGCGATGACCCACAGCATTCAGTTTGGCGGTACTCAAGACATATGTCAATGGGTTGTTGTCTGTATAGACTGTGAATGTTGGAGTGTAATACAGGTAATCTCTGAATTTGTCACAGATTGCCCACTTGAGAGCTAAAAACTCAAGTTTACCAGAGTGGAGATGGTAATTGCGTTCCGCTGGGGTCAATGTTCTGGAGCCAAATCCAATAACACGAAGGTATTCTCCTTGTCGTTGGTACAGTACAGCACCTAGGCCTTCATTGGAAGCATCAGTGTATAAGATGAAGGGTAAGTCAAAATCAGGGTATGCTAGTATCGGTGGATTGGTTAGCATGTCCACCAATCTGAATACCACAGCTTGATGTTTGGGTGTCCATTGGATCGGTGTTTTAGATGGCACTTGTGTTTTATTCCCGTCTCTCTTTGTCGGTTCCCCGCGACGGTTTTTGGTGATGGATGTAGCAGATTCTTTCTCAGTGTTCTGCAAAAGTTCATACAGTGGTTTAGCAAGTCGAGAGAAATCTTGAATGAAGGACCTGTAGTAGCTAAGGAATCCTAACAAAGTTCTGACTCCTCCAACTGTTTTTGGTTCTTTCCTTTTCAACTGCAATACCGCTTCAAGATCATTTGGGTCAATTTTTTTTGCCTTCTTCTGACACCATTCGTCCAAGGTATCGAATCTGTCGTTTAAAGAGTTCACACTTCTTCGGTCTAAGTTTGATACCATGCTCGCGCATTCGACTAAGCACTTGCCTAAGATCATTGACATGCTCCTGAAAAGTTTTGGAGTAGCAAAGTACGTCATCCAGGTATGGAGAACAACATTTGTCTCTGATGCCCTCTAGTACATTCTCCATGCATCTCTGAAAAGCTGCTGGGGCATTAGTTAATCCGAACGGAATACGATTCCACTCCAGGAGTCCCCAGGGGGTGCTGAAATCTGTCAGGTGTCTGGAGTCTTCATGCACAAAGCCTTGATGATACGCACTACCCTGGTCCAGGATTGAGAACCATGTAAATCCTCCTAAGCTATCCAGCAGATCTTGTATTCTAGGTAGTGGATGTCTATCTGGAATAGTCTTCCGGTTTAACTCCCTAAAGTCCACACATAGTTGTAGGCTCCTGTCCTTCTTCCGAACACAGACAACTGGTGACGAGTATGCGGAAGAAGATTTCGTTACCCAACCTTGGTCAAGAAGGTTTTGGACATATTCTTTCACTTCCTGATATAGGGGTTTCGGTATCGAATTGTAGCGTTTCTGGACAGGAGTTTCATCTTTCAGATTTATCTTCAGTTTCAGGTTTGGAATAGAAAGAAAGAACCGCCGCTCCAGATGATGTGCCTCAGTGATAAATAAAATGGCCCAAAATCCAGTGGGTGCAGGCAATGCACAGAGCATAAATGGGAGGAAAGAAATTTTGGACAGCCGCACTCCAATAAAAGGTAAAAAGGTGTTGCCTTTTATTCTGGTAAAAAATACTACAAAAGCAAGAAAAAAACAGCAAACAGTGGGGTAATAGAGCTAACTAGTTTCACATTGATAACCAATGCTTAGTCATAGCTAAACACAATAGTAGAAACAACCTTATTTATAGGGAGGATCCCAAAAACATCAAATGATCAAACCAATCTATGATAGGTCCTGGCTAATGCCGATAATCACAAGCATCTGTTGAAAAAAAACACACACACCCTGTGAAAACGACAACACCCACGAAGGCCAGGTAAAAGGATAATACAAAAGTCAGCTGATAGGGGCGCATGCGCGACGTGATGCGGGACGGACGTTGCTGAGCAGAGCTCCGTCTGACCAGGCTGTCCAGGCAGGATTCCCGGGGCTATTCCCTCACCGAAACGGCTCAAAACACCCCATCACCCCTGAGGGACATCCCGGTGCATGCCATCCAGCAAAAAAGGGCGAAATCGTCGCTCCCAGCACTCGCTAACAAACGTTCTTCTCACGGTGGAGAAGATGACCCAAAATGGCGCCGGTCACCATGCGGCCTCCGGCAGCAGCTCCATACAGAATCCAGCGTTCCCTACTCCTGATCTGGACGCTAGCCTGACTGCCATTTATGAAAAACTTGTAGATAAGTTAGAACAGGAGCTTCACAAATCTACCAATGCTCTCTCCCAGGAGATTGCTAACATTGGAGGACGCACAGACATACTTGAAACCAAGCATGATGAACTAGCTCTTGCACATAATGATCTCAGGAAAGATTATGAGACCCTGGCTGATAGCTTTTCCTTCATGCAAGCCCACATAGAGGATTTGGACAACAGAAACAGACGCAATAATATAAGAGTGCGTGGTATCCCAGAATCTATCACAGATTTACCTCAAGCTATAAATAAGCTCTTTCATGGCCTAGTCCCTGACAAACCACTGTCAGCATTTGCATGCGACATAATGCATAGAGCACTTAGGCCTAAGCCAACACCAGACAACCCCCCCAGGGATGTGATAATGTGCATGAGAGACTTTGTCACTAAAGAGGATATTATGAGAGCCTCCAGAAACTCCCCCCGCATTGAGCTGGATGGAATTAGATTGCAGATATACCCCGATATCTCCCCTGCAACTCTAGATCGCAGACGCAGGATGAAAGAGGTTACAAGCATTCTCCAGACAGCCAGGATCAAATACAGATGGGGCTTCCCCTTTAAGCTATCAATAATGCATAATGGCACAACGTACATAGTGTACAATGTCATTGAGGGAAAGGAGCTGTTAGTCAAGCTTGGCTGCTAGAACAACAACCTTCCCAGCGTCTTTCTGTCACCCCCAGATCATCACCTATCTGGTCTACCCCATCTTCCAGGCGTAATCAGAGAGAAGACAGAAGATGGCAGCTGCGTTCTATTCGTGAACAGGTCTCCTAGCTTATCAGAGCTTCACACGCTGCTTACTTGGGGTTCATGCTCCTCACTTTCAATTGACTGCAGTCCTGTTCTACTACACTTTTTGTTTTTTTTCACATTGCTGGCCCTTATGCACAATGTTAACAAGTTCTTCAAAACCCTTTGGATCATTGCACTTGCAATAAGGCGAGAACTCCAAGTCATCCCAGACTTTTTATTGCTGTAGACTGTGTTATACTATTACATTAAGTGCCTCACGGATCCACTGTTCTTTGTTGGGTTTTTCATATTTTCATAATTTTTTTTATTATTTTTCATTATTTTTCATAAAGGACATCTTTAATCCCATTTACCCCCACAGCTACAAATCCCTCTCCTCAGGGAGGCAGCAGGTATACTGTTACACTGGACCCATCCAGGGACTTCTCCTATGCAGGCTGCTTTCACCATACCCTTGAGTTGGGTGGAATGTAGAGGGACTTTAATCTTGATTTTTTTTTTTGGGTGGCCTGTGGCCCATTTCTACACACTGGCCTATAAATCCCACACCGACCATGTTCAAACACAGAGGGTCAATTTTCTTTTGGCTACTTAACATTAAGACTGCAGTTTTTGTTTGTCTAGTTTCAATGAAGGTTTCAGTCTGTATCTTCATACACTAATTATGCTGAATATTTTATTTGTTTTTCTTTTTCTCCACTTCTTGCACCATCCAGATAATGTTTTATCCTTTATCTATATCTGCCTTGTTCATCCGTCGTCGTTGGTTTGACCCCCGTTCTGCCTGTGTGGCTTGCTGCCCCACTCCGCATTGGGGGGGGGGGTCGCTGGCCCTGCGGGGAGAATTAGGACTATGTAGTCCTTCAGGTATTTTGTCTAGGCTGGGCGACTCGCAATCCCCATGCCTCCTACTTTTCTATTTTTTTGTTGTTATTATTTTGGCCCATATGGCATCGCACTTAAAATTTTCAAACTATGGAAGACATGTTATATCTCTATGTATGGTTTTCAGCAGATATGGTACTAAACTTTATTCTATTCAGAAATTACACACTTCCCATCACCTTATAATGGTAAAGGTAACTGGTGCCTTTTTTAGGCTCCCCTTCATTATTGCGGTAATAATGCTATACCGGAATTTTTTTATCTTGACCCCCAACCTCAATATTGGTGACAATACCCCCTTTAAACGTATCACCCCCCCCCCCCCCCACTTAGCAATTTCCGACTACCTAAAGATGGGTCTTAAAATTTTCTCACACAATGTACAAGGCTTCAACTCCCCCAACAAACGTAAAAAGGCCTTTAAACACTACAAGAGATTGGGGGCAGATATTATATTAGTGCAGGAGACCCATTTTTCCGCGGCCAATCACCCACAATATTTTGACAAATCATTCAACCAATTCCACTATACAACATATGCTAACAAATCCAGAGGCGTAGCCATCTTCATCAGAAATAATATAATTTTTGAAATACAAAACATATACAAAGATGCTGATAGCAGATTTATAATACTAAAGGGCTCCATTGACAGACGTAATGTCACTATTGCTTCGGTCTATGCTCCCAATGAAGCTCAGTCAGCCTTTTTTACCAACTTTTTAGACACTCTAGACCAATACAGTTCACCTCACATGATAATTGGAGGTGACTTTAACTTAGCGTCTCACCCAGCGCTAGATAGAAGCAGAGTAGTATCCTCCTCTAAAGCATTTCCCAAATCCTTAAATCGTTCCCTCAGTAAACTCCAACTGATTGATTCTTGGAGGGCACACAATATAGGAATCAAAGAATACACTCACTATTCACATCCACATGACTGTTATGCACGTTTAGACTACATATTCTGCACTCCTATCCTTTTAGCGAACTCATCTAAAGCCTTCATCCACCCTTGCCCATGGTCCGACCATAATTTAGTAGAATTTCAGACTTCCCAGGTGGGGATGCCCCCTACTTCCTTTAATTGGCGTCTCAACGACTCTCTTCTTTCGGACCCAACAACCTTTCAACAAATCTATACACATATAGAAGAATACTTCCAGGACAATACCTCTGACGAAGTGCTGCCAACCTCAGTCTGGGCAGCTCACAAGGCCGTCATGAGAGGCCATATAATCAATATTGCCACAGCTAAAAAAAAATCTAAACTAATAGAAATCAAAAGCCTCACCAAGGAACTAGGAGATCTATACAACAAGCTAGGCAGTAATGCCTCTCCAGAAATAACACAATCCATACTCTCTAAACGCCAAGCTTTAAATACGATCTTATCAGAGGACACTGAACGAACCCTTAGATTTTCCAAAGCAAAATTTCTACTCCATGGCAATCCTCTTCGGCAATGTTTGCCAGGAAGCTGAAACATGACATTAAACCCCCCCATGTATACAAACTCCGAGACAATAATGGAAACATGGTAACCCACCCACGGGATGTACTCCAGATTTTTCTCGTCTTTCTACGAGAACCTCCTTTCAGGCCCTAAAACAAACCCTCCTCCCTCCACCTTAGAGTGGTTGAACTCCCTTAACTTACCAAAACTCAATGACTCACAAATTTCCTCCCTTAGTGAACCATGCACCACAGAAGAAATTACTAACATAATAAAATCCCTTAAAACCTCAACCGCCCCTGGCCCCGATGGTTTTTCAACCACATACTACAAGAAATATACATCTCTCCTAATCCCTAGCCTCTCCAAAATGTTCAATCACATCCTGCAAGGTGGTTATTTCCCTACAGATATGTTACTTGCTAATCTATCCCTTATACCTAAACCACAAAAAGACCATACCCTCCCACAAAATTTCCACCCTATTTTCGGTTCTCAACAATGACCTCAAACTGTTCGGCAGATTGCTGGCGAATAGATTGGCCTCTGTTATCACTTCATTAATCACACAGATCAAACTGGCTTTATCCCAGGTAGGCAAATAGTGGACAACATCAGATTGGTCACTAATCTGATCCAGGACGCCAACCTCTCTTCCCCGCCCTCTGTGTTTCCTTAGCCTTGACATACACCAGGCATTCGATAGTGTAAACTGGTCCTACTTGAACCACCTCCTGCCTAGATTCGGTATCTCAGACAAATTTATTCATGGCTTTAATGCCCTATACCACTTCCCTCAAACCAGAATAAAATCCCTGGAAACAATTCAGAATTCTTCCCCCTGAGCAGGGGCACAAGGCAGGGCTGCCCCCTTTCCCCCCTCCTTTTTGCCCTGGCCATTGAACCTCTGGCTCACGCCATAAGACACAATACTAATATTAAAGGTTACATTAAGGGCCCATATGAGTTTAAACTTAGTCTATATGCCGATGATGCCCTACTTTCCCTTACTGACCCACTTATTTCGATCCCTAACCTTCTTTCAGAACTTCACACATTCCACAAACTTTCCGGCCTGCAGGTTAATACCAACAAATGCTCCATTCTCCCCATTAACTGCCCTCCAGACCTAATGAGTGTATTACAAAAAAAACTTCAATTTTATATGGTCCCCTATATCACTTAAATACCTTGGTGTAAATATTACAGCCTCCCATAATCTATTGTATAAATCCAACTACCTCCCCCCTTTTTTCCCAAATCAGCGCATTGTTGAAAATTTGGTCCACGTACCACATTTTGTTTCTGGGCAGCATCTGTGCATTTAAGATGTCTATCCTCCCTAAACTATTATATTTTTTAGATCTTTACCAATTAACGTCCCTAAAACCAGACTGGGGGCATTACAGCGTGAAATCAATAAATGTATTTATAATAACAGGAGACCTAGATGTGGATACTCCACAATGCATAGATCCCAACGCGAAGGAGGATTGGGACTCCCACACCTATGGCTATATTTTGTAGCCTCCAGACTGGTTCACATGGCACAGTGGGTCCTCCCAGATGATAGTATCCCCTGGCTAAAGTTTGAGTCTGCCTCCATCTCACCCATTAACCTCAAAGGCATTCTATGGACTAACTCAAAGCCACACCACACTCTTCCCAAGCTCAACACAATTGTTGCTCACTCAATCCAGTTGTGGAATAGACTTAAAACTAATTTTAAAACTCTCCTCAGTGTCCCCCCCACTGGCCTCCTTCTTAGGAGAACCTAGATTCCCTCAGGCATTTCTTGACACCACTCTATTCCACCGCTGGATCAACCATAACCTCACCACTTTGAAATCTCTCACTTTCAACGCCAAATTTATCCCTTTCTCCACTCTACAGACCAGGTTCGACCTCCCCCTCTCGGAACTCCCTCAGTACTCTTTAATCCAAGACTTCTATACTAGACACTATTCATTGCCTATTGTACCCCCTAGTACATTGTTTGAGCACATCTGCATCTCTTCTTCTAGAGACAAGGGTCTGATTTATATAATGTATAACTACCCTCAATAACTCAACCCAATCAGAAAAGTCAGGTCCCATGCTGCGATGGGAGGCAGACTTAAACTGCACGATAACTGTGGAGTCTTGGTCCAACATGATAGACAACCTCCGTAAAAGTACGTGTGCAGCAGCATATAGAGAATCACCCCTGAAGCTTCTAACTAGATGGTATATGACTCCATCTAAAATTCATTCCTTCTATCCTACATCCCCCTCGGGTTGCTTCAGGGGCTGTCCGGAGGAGGGCGATTTCCTCCACATTTTTTGGAGCTGCAAGCATCTCGACCAAGTTTGGAGTCCTATGGTTACCAGACTTGAAAGTGTTCTAAAAAAGAGAATCACTCTATCACACCAGATTTGTTTATTGTTTGACACTGTTCCAGACATCCCCCTCCCCTGCAATGGGCTAATTCACTCCCTGATCAGCTCCATCCACTGGATGATAGCCTTTAATTGGAGATCCCAAAACCTACCTTGGTCCCAGGTCGAATCCAGAATGGAAATGATTAGACTATCAGAAAGAATACATTATACACTGTTTGATAGAATGCAGAAATTAAACGAAAAATGGTCTTACTGGTCTACACCTTTCTATTCAGCCTAGATAACTCCCTTTTACCCCATATACTTACCCAATATCCGAACCCTCCTGTCGAATAGATAAGCTTAGCAATCTTTGTTACTGTATATTCATGTATGTCCTGTACCCACAAATCTCAACATCTCTGTATCTATATCATGCAATTTATGTAACCGTTGTATTTCTTGTCTTCCAAATAAAACTTTTGTAAACAACAAAAGTCAGCTGATAAAATGATTAACAAAAAATCAATTAGCTACAACATGACATTTACCCAAGTAAATACGAAAAATGAATATAAAATAAATGTGGGAAAAAATGACATGGAACCACCTAACCAATACAATCCATCTCAGAACATTCCATTGTATGTTGTACATGAGAAAAAATAAAGACGTGAATGTAATATGAAAATCGTTAAATGTCGCACATGTACAAGTACATAACAATGGAAAAAGGTGGATGTATATACTGTATGTAGCACTACACTGAATGTGTGAATTACATTTAATTGAATCTGTGAATAAACACCGTGGCAGGTAAAACATGGTGTTGTGAGTGAGCAATGTGTAGACATGCTAATAAAAGAAAGAGGAAATGACAGTAGCTAGTGAAGTCACCATATATGTGATGACAAGTGTAAAGAAAAAGAGCAATCAGACCAACGAAAAATTGTATATGTGTGAGTGTTGGAGTCAGCAATTCACAGACATTTGATGAGCTGTCAGTGAAACACTGGCAGCAGAATCAACATGAATATGAAAAAATCCCATATCATGGTGGGAAAGTGTGAATCGGTGGGAAAGAAATAAAAAATGAGTATTAAATTTAGGATGAATAAATCACCCGTTGAAAGTGAATGAGACCATGAATATGGGTGTTTGTGGTGAAGAGCCGTGAGGCATTAAATGGTGATTAAAGGTACAAGTTGCTAACAGCACCGGTGTGAAAGGGGCTATAGGTGAATAATGTATGTATGTATGTAGAACGCCCTATTGAGTGACATGGTGATATTAGGACAGTGGTAATATAAGAAATGAAAGGTGAAGAGGGAGGGTAATGCACAAAAGGAACCGTGCATTTAGCACATTTGTGTGAAAGAAGTTGTTACATGCATGTTTATGAACATGAAAAGTAACAATGGGCATATTATAAATAAAGTATGGAATGTCCAAAAACGAGGGAAAAAGTACACCCACTAATAGTATATGTAAAACAGAAGTCCCGTTTATGGATTATTTTGTATAATTTTTTATGATTTTTAAGATATTTTAGATATTTAAATATTTTTGATGTGTTTAAAATAGAACCTATTAGAAATGAAGTTATATTGGCTCACATTACGTTTGTTAAATTTTGGTTGTAAATAATGCACATGTAGTGCATGGATAACCGCCACCTGGATATAGCGAAATGTATATATGTAAAATTACTAATGCAACAATCCAGGTGGCTTTGAACGCATAGACAAGACCAAAAGGGGGAAAAAAAGGAAGAGGAGGAACCACAGAAAAGGCTGCACCAGGGGCAACTGTGTGCAACAAGGCACAGTAGACGGAAAATATTCAAAACATATCTGTGGATGCAGTTCAGTTTCTGATGCAGGAGATGTGGAGACTAAATCAATACTTCTGATGCCTGGGGGGATGAATAGCATAGACAGAAGTGCCTGTAAAAAGGTGTATCTATATACTGTATATATATAAATATATATATATATATAGATATATATGTACCTGTGTGTGCAATGCAGATGAATGACTGGAAGATTACATAAATATTGTGTTTAGCTATGACTAAGCATTGGTTATCAATGTGAAACTAGTTAGCTCTATTACCCCACTGTTTGCTGTTTTTTTCTTGCTTTTGTAGTATTTTTACCAGAATAAAAGGCAACAACCTTTTTACCTTTTATTGGAGTGCGGCTGTCCAAAATTTCTTTCCTCCCATTTATTCAGGTTTGGAAATGCTTCCTATGTCTCCCTCATCTCGAGCAAAGACATCTGATTCGTCATATAACATTTGATCTCGCTATCTCCTGTTCTTCTTCTGAGAGATTATCAATTGACAGGTGGGTGCCACTTAACAAATTCGTTAGTGGGTAAGCTGATTTTCAGAGTTCACTTGATTCAACTGGTTTACATGAACATTCTTTTCTTCTGGTCAATCCCCTTCTCATCGTCTATTATTGGAGGAAAACGGTAGAATCTCAGCTGCTTGAGAAATGGTACCCAATACTGTTCTGGGCGGAAGGAAATAGTTCAAGTCCTTCTTTCAACTGGATATTCTGGAAGTGGTTCAAATGGCAAGATTCCTCCTTTCGGCCATGCTCTAATTCTGCATTTGACTTCACCAAGCTCGCCTCCTTTGATCTGGAGTCCTTTCTTCCCCAACTTTGGACCACACGACTATCGGATATTTCTCCTGGGTCAGTTGCTTGAACTGACAGCATTGACAATGTTATTCGCTACACTCTGTCTTACTTTCATGGCTTCACTTAGCAAGATAGTCAGGTTTTGGGTGCTGTTTGATCGGTCACGGTTTTCTCTAATCAATTCTTCGATAACATTAAACCCAAGGAGTGGATTGTCGTTACAGCAGTCGCTCACCAGTATTGGCACATGGATGGCTGAGTTTCCATGTCCACTACTTTCGAATTCCAGGAGAACTTCAATCCATCCAATGAATGGAATGATAGAACCATTTGCAGCTGTAATGGATAAGTTGTCGTCACAAAGTAAATCTTGTATGTGTCTAATAGAGGACACTGGGTTAGAAACTTTTCTAACCATGCCTTCCCGACAATGCTGACCTGAGCTCCTGTGTCCATCAACATGTCAACCGGAACACCATTCATCCGACAAGAACAACAGGCATTTTCCTCCAATTAATTGTGCTACGCGTTGTTTGGAGCATCCATTCTCTTTTGGGAGTGTTCTAGTTGACCGGTGGGTGAATACCCTATTTATCTTAGCATGGGACAGATTATTTGAGGTGGTCACTGGTTGTCCCTTTCCCAGTGACCGTCTGTCGTTTCCGACTGCCTTCTTTTCTTCAGCAATCAACTGCTCTGTGTCCTGTCCAACCACAGTAGAAACAATGGTAGCAGTTCTGACTCTCTCGTCTGATGCAATCATCACACCTGGCTTTCAGTGAGCTGTATCTGGAACTTGAAACATTGGTAGTGGCTTAGTCATTCGGTTTTCAACAACAGGAGTTTGCTTCATCATCTTCTCCAGGTTCTTCGTGGAGAGCCGAAACCTGTGTTGTTAGTTCCATTAGTGCAGTGTGATTTGCTCTAGCATCTCCCTCAACTCTCTTTTGCACTCTTTCTTTTTCACTATTCCATGGTGTCTGTGATGAATGAACAGTAAGATGTTTATGTTTAGGTGCACTGTTTAAGCGGTCTCTGCCTGTCTGTTTCTTCATCAACTGATCTGGTGACCTGCTCTATGACAAGTCATCAATTACTGTCAAATCAGACACGTTAAGGCTTGATATCTCGTCTGACATTAGAATTTTTCTCGTTTAGTTCCTGATACAGTGTATGAAGGAATACGCCTTGCACTAGTTTTTTGTCATAGTTAAACTCTAGCCTATCATTTTGTGATGTAGACAGAATTTTTTGTTTTAACCCTGCTAGCCTGTAAACAAATTGTTGTGCTGTCTCTCTTTTTCTTGCTGTGTAGCATTGCTAAGTTCCTGAAATAACTCAGTACCACTTCGTTCTCTCATATGTGACTTCAAAAACTTTTTCAATTCAGCAACAGTAAGATCCTCTTTGTCAGTCAACATATCTTTAAAATGACCAGGTTTGATTATTCTCAACACTGTACGTATAATTTCAGATTCAGGAATTTTTCACTTAGACCCTCGTCAATCTGACGGCACACGCTACTGTAACTCATGATCATGATCTGAAATTACACCACCATGCATTTTGAATTCCCTACGTGGCAATAAAGCAACAACGTCAGTTAATCTCACCCACCTCCGATCCCTGTTCAGTCCTTGCAGTCCCACTACTCATTTCTTTAGCAGTGGTTGCAATGTTCACAGTTGGTGTCTTTTCCTTATTGAGTTTTAGTTCATCGATCTTGTCTTGGATGATGAGCAGGTAAGACATGCCTTGATCTTCTAACTTCGCCAGCTGATCACTTCTCATGTAGTCTACAATAAATTCAACTAATTCCATTTCGTTTGCACCAGTCACTGATGGAACGTCCACGTCTCTTTCATCATCCAGCGTAATAGCGAGGCTATACAGCTGTTCTTTACTCAGCAGATGAATTTGTTTCCGGATATCCCACATCAGCGCACGACGAGGGACGCCATCTCTGTTGCACTCCGACAACTTGCACTCACACGGCAGACGACACTCGCTACTCTCCTTGTAGCTCTGCAGTCGACTCATGCTCGTCTCGCGTTTCCCTCTCACTGGTAACACAACGAATCCCGGACGAGCCCCCAAAATGTTACCGGTCCCAAAATATAGATTAAGGGAACCGATGATTGTAGACGTACTGATGTGATGTGATCATCTCGGCGGGTACTGCAAGAATACACGAACAGGAAGATATATGACCATGCTCTTTTTATGACTAAATGTGTTTCACTTTTACATAACAATACATGCAGTTTTTTAAAGTTTACATGTTCATAATTGCCAACATAACAACAGTACAGATTGGACTGAAATACCTTAAACATAGCTGCAACAATGAATACCATTATATTTTAATACACATACATTTTCCTTTAGCTGTGTCATAATGAGAGTTGCACTGCATTGCTTATAAATATAAATCCTGAAGCAATTCTCTCTTTTGACCACTAGATGGCGCACCTTGCATAAATGTACAAGCAGTGTATAACCTTTCCATGTGGCTATTAATCATCTAATTTTAACATGTGACTTCTAATATATGTAACTTTGCATAAATCAGGTTGAAATATACCCATATATAACAGTCTAGTGCTTGCAATAAACAGTTACTCCGACCAGTAAAGTAGTTTTATGTTTTTTGCGCTATTTTCACTGCTCTCAACACATGCTGCTATGAAAGTCTAATTACAGCAAAACCATTGCACAAAATCTACTAAATCTTTCTCCTGCATCTGCTCTAGATGTTTAGGAATTTTTCTAGTACAGTTTAGTAAGAATGAGAATGATTTAAAGTACATACCTGCAAGAATACACAAACAGGAAGATATGTGACCATGCTCTTTTTATGACTAAAATGTGTTTCACTTAGTCACATGATGCCTGTGGCCTTATATAGACTCTGTTCGGGTACCCTCTCTGCCATCTACTGGTTGTTTTATAGAATAGCAGGATAGCAAAAATAAGATAAAAATAAATGAATTTTGGCTATGGGGTGATTTGTCTTTCATGTGATACCCCAGCCCGTCACACTGGCACACAGATGTTTTGTCCTGCAAGTGTGGGTGCTCAGCTTGCTCAGCTCGTCCGTATTGGTACTGCTGTAGCTGATCTCCAGCTGACCTGTGTCCGTCTGGTGCCAAGTTGCCCCTGCTTTTATGAGGAGCAAGTTTGCACTGGCCGTACAACTTGCGCGCACTGCGCGCAGACTGCGGATGACACGCGCATATTTGAGAATCAGCGTATCTACCTCATTTGCATATTTGCATAGGAAAACAATGGGAGCGCAAGATGTAAAGCGTAAAAATGACCATAAAATACGCCGGCGGAGAGAAATTACGTCGGTCGGAAGAAGAAGCCTAATTTCAGGCGTATTTCTTTCTGTGGGTACGACGCAGAGTTACGGGGGGCGCAAATTTGCGCTCCGTCCTCCCCCCAGCCACCAAGTCTGTCTCCTGTCCCTGCTGCTGATGTACACAGTGAGAGGGGGGTGAGCTGTGCTCTTCCCATCTCAGCTGTGACAGGAGTTCTAGCACAGTGCTAGGACTCCTGTTTTGGAGGTGACAGGGTCAATAAAGAGAACATGTCACCTCCAATTGCTATCACACAGGAAATTGTTTTCTCCTGTGTGAAAGCAAAAAAGTTAAGTGAAATTTTTTTTATAACAAATAAATAATAAGAAATAATAATTGAATTAATAAAATAAAAAAGTAAAGAATAAGAAAAATAATAAAAAAAGATACAAAAATTTAAAAAAGTAAGCGACAAGCTACAAATAAATAAAAATAAAAAAAGTGATAAAAAAGTAAAAAAACAAACAAAACATATTTTAACTAACCGTGCCGCACATTCTCCATTGATTTGGGGGGGGGGGGTTTGGTTGGGGGGTGCATTGTGGAACCTGGCCTTGGGGCGGCAGGGAGAGCAAATCCGGCCCTGCCTGCATGATGACATCACCAGCCAGACACAACGCTCACATGCAGTGCAGCCACTGGTCAAGGTCCTGGCAACACTGCATTTCCTCGCCAGTGGATCTTTTCAGCGTACAAGTGGAGTAGTGGCTGGGATGTCACAAACCAGCATGAGCAGATGTGTGCACCAGGTTGTCCCCGCAATCCTCAGACACATGTCCAACCACATCATCAGACCCACCCAGGAGCACCTGCGGCATAAGGCAATGCAGGATTTCTTCAGTATTGCAAGGCCATTGATTGCACACATGTGGCACTACGGCCCCCCAGTGACACAGAGCACATATACCGCAATCGGAAGCACTGGCAATTCCATCAACATACAGGTGATAGTCGATGGCCAAGGCCTCATATGGCACGTCCGTGCCAAAATCACCCAGTGGCCAGCCACGACAGTTACATATACCGTCAAAGCAACATCCAACGGAATTCGAACAAAACGTGTATGGGGACAGCTGGCTCGTTGGTGAGTGACATGGGAGTCAGGCATGACTGTCGGACCACATGATGCAGACATCACGAGGGGCACATGCACGACTAACATCCTCCTGTCTTTTCCCTTCCAGGTGACTCTGCATATGCACTTGGGCCCCATCTCATGACTCCATTCCGGGATCCCCAAACCAGAGGAGAGAGAAACTACAATGAAGCACACATACGTACCCGTGCAGTGGTGGAACACACATTTGGCATCCTGAAGTCCCGTTTCTGATGCCTGTATAAGTCCGGGGGGACCCTGTTGTATTCCCCAAACTTCGTGTGCCAGATCATCGGTGCATGTTGCATGCTGCACAACTTTTCCGAGACAAAGGGCCTGGAGATTGACATACGTGATGACCTGACCCCCGAACCAGACATTCCCCGCTGCCAGAGGCTATCCCGTCTGCTGAGGGATCAGCAGTCAGGAGATGCCTCGTGGAATGTATCTTTGCACGTTAAACACACACATTCATCATGGCACAAGGAGAATTCACGCATGCACACCACTGTGGTCCCTAGGTCACACACACCACATCCACATCACATTGGATTAGCCCAAGTCCACCATGCAGGACTTGGGAGCAGCAACGCCACGCCAAGGCTCCAATTATGTCGCTGACCATTCATACCACATTCACACGGTTGTGGGGATAACTTCTCCCCAACGACCGAGGGTGATACCCCTTTGCTGGCAGGAGTGTCACCCCCCCATTCACACACCAGTCACTATAATCTGCATGCCTCACCATGTGCAGTAATTGAGGGAAAAAAAAAAACCTCATGACCTGAGGTAAAAAAAAAAAAAAACGCTCTTCACCAGAGCAAAGAGAAGGCAAATAAAAAAAAATCAGTTGCCCTGTCGTGGGCCAAGCCTACTGCCACGGCCACGGCTACAGCTCCGTAACTGCCTGGTAGAAGCCTCAGGTGGGGGGGGGGGGGTCATCAGGTGGTCACCTGGTCTCTCCCTGGCTGGAGGCCTGCCCTCTAAAGCCACGGCAATGCGGGTGAGGATGGAATTTGTCTTTGCCTGCACCAGCCGCGACTGCCTCCCCTCCGCCTCAATGGCAGCTGTGTTGCCCTGTACGGCCTCTGTCAGGGACCTCACCTCTGCCACGAGGGTAGCCGTTGTGGCCTGCAGCTCCCCCAGGCATGTGATCACCGCTGCACTGTTGCCAGTGAGATTGTGAAGAACATCATTTATGTTGCCCGTGGAGGCCAGGCTGTCTGCCACACGCCGCATCTCCACGGCCATCTCACCCATATGGCGGGTCTGGGAGTCCTGTGCCCTAGTTAAATGTTCGGAAGGAACTCAGGAACCCCCTGGTCTTCCTGGTAGCCTTCCTGGGGCCAGGAGAGGCTTGAGGCCTGGCATAGGGGGAGGCACTTGAGGGAGTGGGTGTGATGGGGATCGATCCTGAGGGGCTGGAAGAGATGGGGCTGGATGTGCGCGATGGCTCAGCTGATAGGGAGGATTCCTCCAAATAGAGGCACACCTCCTCACCCATAGGGACCACATCATCCTCAACCACCTCTTCATTGGAGGTCTGGGCACTCCCCTCCACCAATGTCTCTTGGCTTCCCAGGGGGTCAGGGTCATGATGCTCATTGGATGATGGTGTGGGACGGGCAGAGGCAGATGATGGCCCAGCTCCCTCCTGGACATCTGTGGATGGCAAAAAACATTCACATGTTGGAGGACCCACACACTTGTCACATGTTCCCTTCCACCCCCTCACATGCTACACACCAGATAGGAGAAAAAACACACTTACCTGTCCTCAAGGCCGGCTCAACTGAGTCATAGCCCTCCACTCCCTCCACTTGCTCCTTCTCAAGGCACCGGGCAACCACCTGCTCCTCAGAAGTCAGCCTAAGAGTAGAGGCTGGTCCACCACCAGTGGCGCTGGCATGCCTCCTCATCTTGCCCAGCTTCTCCTTGACCTTCCTACACAGGTCATTCATCTTCTTAACAATGTCCTGGGGCCTCCTTACCTCATTCCCTAGGGCATTGACCTGGGTGCCGATCCTCATCAGGATCTAATCCCTCTTCGCCTTGCTCGTGCCTTTACTTTGTGCCCCATTGAGGCGAGCATCATACCTCTCCATGGCCGATATAATAATCACCCTCTCCTCTGGGGAGAAGTTTCTCTTCCTCTTATCACTGCAAGGAGCAGGCATGGCACAAAGAAAGACAGCAAAAGCACTTACACCACTAACAAACAGACTGGTGTACTTTTGCACTCGACGGGCGCATGTCTGGGCGTATTTATGCCCTGGGCATAATCAGTGGGCCGGCGTATCTCAGGGTATCTCAGGGCGCGGGACATACGATCACGTCACGGCGCATGCACCGTTCGTTAGGCCCTTCATTTGCATGGAGTCACGCTTCATTTAAATGGATCACGCCCACTTCCTTCCTACTTTGAATTACGCCGGCTTAAGCCAAGGAATTTACGTTACGCCGGCGCAAAATTGGGCGCATTTGATATGAGAATATGGACCTTACCTCTCTAACTTACGTCGGCGTAACGCATATGAGATGCGCTACGCCGGCATAAAGATCTATGTGAATCTGGGCCATTGTGTGTTATAGAGCATATAGATCAACTGCAACTCCATTTTGTAATTTTCCCTCCATTTTATAGTTCTTGTTTTTAAGGAATGTACGTGCCTTACCTTACACATCTTTCTCGGTTATTAGATTTTTGCTTGAGCTAAGGTTTAATAAAAAATAAAAAAACACTGTATGAGTCATTGTGGCCGATTCTCGGCATCCTATGTCCTTGCAGATAAGCTATCTTTGTAAATTCCTTTAAGCTGCCTAAACTCATGATGAAAAATCTCTCTGTAGAATCCTGGTTAACCCTTAGAAACATTAGGAGTAAGTCTATCCGTCCCCTCTTGTATTGTTACTCATATAAACTGTCATCCTTAATAAAGAATTCAGACTTGCTTTTGCACACAGAAGCTGTCTCTTGTGTCATTGGGGTTTCCAGAATTTTGAAGGGGCCCGTGGGCTACTAAGGGTGGTTAGCTGTCCAGTAATATATACTTTCAGATGGGGGCTCGTCCTGAGTAAAGCAATCATCCACGGTAAGTAAATTTTTGTCATATTTGACAAATTATTTTCTTGCCGCGGCTCTGATAAAGCTTTAGTCCCATTTAAATTGTATAGAAAGGAGACAGACCATGCGTACATAGACTAATATAGAAAAAGGTGTCAAGGGATTTATTAAAGGTAAAGACACATGTGTAATCAAACAACAGCAAACCATAAACAAGAAATCGAGGACATAGCCTGCTATGAAGCTCTACTACGCCCTATTTTGATATCTTTTTGTGATCTATTTTTTACAAGCATTTTCACGACACCTGTACCCTTTTATATACAATTTTTATTTGGAATAAACAAGTCCTTTTTTACATCAAATATTTTTTTTTTAATTTTGCTATTTATAACAGAGGAAACGGTCCACATGGACCACAATACAAACCACAAATCACATCACAGCTCATAACTGCAACAATCCCCTAGGTAAGGTTCTCCTGAGAGGGTAATGGGGCGTCTAAGCCCCAAGTATGCCCTACAGGCGATCTGCGGCCCTTCGGGACCGATCCTCCCTTTTTCCATTTACAACAAAAGATATAAGAAATAAGAGGTGGGAGAGTCAAAGATAAGCGGCTAGATAGCCCAGTGGTAGCGAGGAGGCAGGGGGAGGAGGAGGGGGGGTGGGAGAAGGCATCCCACGGACATGGGTCAACACGTAGTGTTTACAGGAGACCGCTGTCTCCCAAAGAGTACGGCAGAGGTCTAGTCTGGAGCATGTGCGTCAGGGTGAGGTCTAGTCCGGAGCAGGTTCGGCAGAGTGAGGGGCGGGCGAGTCTATAGTCCAGCTCCTCCCCTCAGTTGTTCCCCTTCGCTGGAATACTTAAAAAGATTCCAATGTTGCCAGGTCATTTTATACTGTTCTTGTCTGTTTTGGCTGGTTAGGACCAAGTCCTCCAGCCTGCTCACTTCGTCCACCTGCCCAATCCACGCGGCAATAGTTGGCTGGCTTGTGGTCTTCCATAGAATTGGGAAACAGGACTTTGCTGCATCCAGCAAGTGGCGCACAACTGAAGTCCTGTATATACGGGCTGGTGTGTCATTGGCATGTAGGAGGAAGTAGGCCGGGTCAAGCGGAACAGAGCGGTCCGTGAATTGCTGCGTTATCCTGTGAACCTCCCTCCAGAAATTCTGGAGTCTAGGGCAGGACAAGAAGATGTGCAGAATAGTCCCCCTATCCGCGTGGCAGCGCCAGCAGAGATCCGTTGTCGCCGGAAAGAACTTATGCAATAGATCTGGCATTCTATACCAACGCGTGAGGAGCTTGTAGTTCGTTTCCTGAGTTTTGGTGCAGAGGGAGGACTTGTATGTGAACCTAAGTATGTTCCGTCTCTGGGCATCGGGGAATTGGCGGGCCAGATCTCTCTCCCACTTAAGGAGGGACGAGAGCTGGAAGCCCCCCGGCGGGGCAATAAGCATGCCATAGGTCAAAGATAGTGTATGTGGTAGTGTCCCCCTCTCCTCGCAAAGCTCCTCAAACTCCGACAGAGTCCGATCGGCATCTCCAGGGGGGGGCAGGCCGGCCAGGCAGTGGTTCAGTTGTAGTGCTCTCATGAAGTCCAGACGGTATCCGCCTCCCGGGTCCGTAAGCTCCACCAGTGTGCGCCATCTACCACCAATGCTAAAATGGGAGACCTGGTGGATACCCGCCTCCCTGAGGTCTCTGAAGGGCCCGTCCGTTAGGCCCGGTCCAAACCGAGGGTCTCCCAGAATGGGTCTCAGTAGCGAGCCGCAGGACAAGAGGGAAGAACACTCCAACAAGCGTGCACAGATCTTGACCGTGTTACCGATCAATGGGTAACCCTTAAGGCCATATGGAAGGGACATTAGGCACCAGGAGGCCCTGGACAGGGGGACAGTACTCTGCGACTGTTCGGGTTGAGACCACAGCTTGGTCCCGGAATGTCGGCACCAATCTAATAGCCTACTAAGGTGCGTTGCGTGGTAATAGGTCTGGATGTCAGGCACAGCCAGGCCCCCAAAAGCCTTTGGCAGTGTAAGTACCCTCCTTTGTATGCAAGGTTTTTTCCCCGCCCAGAGGAATTTAATAAAAATGGCTTGTGTTTGTTTGAAAAAACTCACCGGGATGTGGATCGGTAGAGCTTGCAAAAGGTAGAGGAACTTAGGGAGAATCAACATCTTTAGAATACTGCAGTGTCCGAACCAAGAGTGGAGACCACCGGACCATTGCTCCAACAGTATCTGTACTGCCTTCAGGAGGGGGGGAAGTTGAGTTTGAAAAGGCTTGAGATGGTAGTTGGTATAAAGGTGCCTAGGTATTTTAGTGCCGTGTCCGTCCACTTAAAGTGGAAGCGCGTCTTAAGCCTAGTACACACGAGAGGATTTATCCGCGGAAACGGTCCGGCCGTTTCCGCGGATCAATCCTCTAGGCGGATTTTGATCTGATGGTTGTACTAACCATCAGATCAAAATCCGCGCGGAATTCCCTCCGCGGTGACGTGTCGCGCCGTCGCCGCGATGATGACGCGGCGACGTGCGCGATGCTGTAATATAAGGACTTCCACGCATCCGTCGAATCATTACAACGCATGCGAGGGAGGGAATCGGACGGATTGATCCGGTGAGTCTGTACAGACCACCGGATCAATCCGCTGGACTGGATTCCAGCAGATAGATTTCTTAGCATGCTAAGAAATTTTTATCCGCTGGAAATCCATCGGCCCGAAAAATATCCGCGGATAAATATCCGCTGGGTCGTACACACCAGCGGATCTATCCGCTGAAACTGATCCGCGGATAAATTCCAGCGGATAGATCCTCTCGTGTGTACGGGGCCTTAAGGTCTGCTAGCATGGGCTGGGGAATTCCCAAACCCATCGCCTCTGACTTACAGAAATTAATTTTCAGGTTAGAGATCTGACCGTATGTATCGAACTTGCGCATCAGGGCAGGGAGGGAGTCAGCTGGTTTCGACAGGGAAAACATCAGGTCATCTGCGTAGGCCGACACCTTATAGTGTACACCATCGACCTCTAACCTGGAGATGCCGGGGGGTTCCAGGGACAGGGCAAACAGCAGGGGCAACAAAGGGCAGCCCTGTCTTGTGCCATTTGTTATTGGAAGGAATTCGGAAAGAACCCTGTTTGCCCTAACCCTGGCTGTCGGTTCCGTGTACACCGCCGATATCCAATTCAACATCTTGGCGCCCAGCACAATATGATCAAGAGTAGCAAACATGAATTCCCAGTTGGACCCTGTCGAACGCCTTCTCCGCGTCCGTGCCCAAGAACAAACACAGCGATTTGGTGGCGTTCGCAATGTGTAAAAGGTTCAAGACCTTAGTCGTGTTATCTCTGGCCTCCATGGCTGGTACAAAGCCTACCTGGTCCAAATGAATGAGTTGCGGAAGATGTCGTAATCTATTGGCGATAAGCTTGGTGAAAAGCTTGAGGTCTGTATTTAGGAGGGAAATCGGGCGATAACTACCGCACTGCGTCAGGTCTTTACCCTCTTTGTGTATGACTGAGATCTGTGCTTTTAACGTATCTCTGTGGAGTGTCTTCCCCGAGCCGAGGTCATTGTAGAGTTTCACCATGTGCTGGCCTAAAGCCGGGAAGAGGATTTTATAGTAAGAGGTCGTAAGGCCGTCCGGGCTGGGGGCCTTACAAAGCTTGGTGGTTTTAAGGGCTGTCTGTAGCTCTGGAAAAGTAATGGGGTCTTCCAATAAGTCTCTGTCGTCAGCTGACAGGGATGGCATTGCAGAGTCAGATATATATTTAGCTGTCACAGATTGGGTATGGGGCGTCTTGGGCAAATTATAGAGGGATTCGTAAAAAGTCCTGAATTCCCCAGTGATGTGGCGGGGAAGTGTGACCCTCTGCCCTCCGCCCGACATAATGTGTGGAATGTAAGACAATTGCTTTTGTGACCGTAGCGTTTGGGCTAGAAGCCTACCGCACTTATCACCGGACTCGTATATTTTCTTCCTGCAAATCTGTAGAGCCGCCTTAGCTTTAAACCTCAGGAGGTCTGTGATTTTCGTACGGACGCTGTCCAGCTCTGCTCCCAGTTGCCTGGTAGGTGTATGTTTATGTTTGGACTCTAGGTCTTGCAGTTCTAGCAGAAGTAAGTTCAGTTGGGCCGTACGTTGCCGTTTTTGGCATGTCCCATGTTTGTACATCAAATATTTTGGTCTGCACTATGTGGAGGCCTCTCTTGTTTTTTTCTATGGTCTGTATCGGTACCTGTTTTTTTCCGGAGTTCTAGTACATCAGAACTACAGTATTAAAGCCATAGCCTTCAACATCCATTGGATCCGGCGTGAGCACAGAAAGTTCCCCTTCGCAGGAATTTCAACCTGTATATATGCCTGAAAGGATCTGTGACTGCTTTTCTGACCCACCGCCGCTTGCGAGTGTATCCATTTCTCCCCCTCCCTGGTGTTGGAATCACTATTCCTTGTGTTGTGTTTGATGAACATCTCCACACAAATGTTAAAGAGGAAGTAAACTCTCTCCTTATGAAGCCGTTTTTTAAATAAGCTAGTGTCAGGCAAATGGCCGTAGAAGAAGTACTGGCAATCTTGCCAGTAGAAGAAATGGGCGCCATAGGCACATCATGTGACAGGTGGATCCTCCTGCTGGCCTATTCTCAGGGAAATGGCCATAGAAGAAGTGCTGGCAATCTTTGTAGTAGAAGAAATGGGCGCCATAGGCACATCATGTGACAGGTGTATCCTCCTGCTGGCCTATAAAGGGCTGCCACTGTCTGATCCAAATTGCTGGATTGTCGTCAGCCTTCCTGAGTTCCTGAGCCTCTGTACTACTGCTGTTTGGATTTCCTGTTGTGGTGGAAATTTGAAGATGTATTTAATATGTATTGTCATAATGGCACCCAGTCTTAGTACTGCCACAACCCGCTCTAAATAGAACTGACTGGGGCAGTCTGAGGCTGGTTGAATCTCGTCTGGTAGTAGAAAATGTCTTGAGGTTGGAGTGTGATGTTTGCGGCGTGGGTGTATGTCCGCTAACGAGGGGCCCTCTGTGCATTTAGCACCGACGATCGTTGAGGAGGGGATGCGCTCATTCCGCGAGCACACTAGTGGTTATGGACAGATGTGCGCTCTTATCTGGGTCTTGTCTGATCAGCAGGGCTTGCGATTCGTGGCGTACGCCTGTAGATAGCTTCCTTTCCACCTTAATAAGGGTATAATCTGGATATGCATTATTCTATGGAATGGCGCAGATTAGGATTCTATCAGGCGATTAATATGAGAGCTTATGATCGGTTAGAGGCAGGGGGGGGCACTCCCTGCCACGCCCATAAGCCTTTAGCAGCATTGTATGTACTTCTATGCATTGTATTGTATCCATTGTATTATATTCTATTCATGTATTCTATGGGACTTCCTGTTAGAAGGAACGTCCTTATATGGTGTTAGCTGTGTCAGTGGAACATCATGTGTTAACCACTCCCATGAGGGAGGTGTTTAATGGGTGCAGTGAGCACTTCCTGTTTTGGGTAAATAAAGGGGGCTTGGCTGAGCCTTTGGGCAGTCATGCTGGCAGAATGATATGAGAACAGGCTGGTGGTGGTGTCTCTTTGTATGAATGGCAGAGAATGATGGTGAGTGAATCTATTTAGCTTAAATAAGCATTATTTCATTAAGACTGGATTCTGTGCTTTATAGCACAGGGCAAAATGGCGCTGTGCTCTGCGTACAGCCTATTTTGCCACCACAGATGGCGGGCCAGAATTTAGGAGTAGTCTGGGCCCCCTTTTCACATCGGTTCAGATGGGGAAGAGTAGGTTTCTGTTCCGATGCGTGGTGGGGGGCTCTGCTCTACAAAAAAACAAAGTTTTCGTCTTTTTGAAATAACGTGTGTGTGCGATTGGACATGTGTGTGCGAGCGATTGGACACGTGTGTATGTGTGTGCGAGCGATTGGACACGTGTATGATGGCTTGCGTTATGATTGCTTGCGTTTGTGAAATAGAGTGGATTTGATCGTATGAGTATGTATGATTTTGTCATGGACTGGAATGTTTATGTGTGAATGTCTGAATGTTTGTGTGGCTGAACAGTTTGTAAGTAAGTAATTGATTGTTTGACCAGATTAAAACTGCTTGGAAAAATTACCTTTTGTGTACGGTTTGTTTAGCCAGGCATGGCTTCTCTGACCATGTGGTGGACCATGCGGCTTGGGGGAGGGGCGGACAGTGTTCTGATTCTGAAACTTCTGAAAGTTAGATATAACATTTTTATGATGCATATGGAAACTGTATATTGTGGATGATTTGTCAGTATAGAGGTGGCATTATTCAGCCTGCGATGTGTGCAGGGAGACATTTTGTATCTTTTGAATGTAATGTCCTCATGTGTGCGGCTGAGACTTTGTTTGAACCTGAATGTCTTGTTCCTGTGTATGAGAAATGGAGACTGTGTGTATTTACATCATTTTATGTTGGACGGGTTGCCTTTGTATAGTTCGGCCAGGCAAGGCATGTTCCATGGTGTAAGATGGTTTCTCTGGCCATGCGGCTTGGGGGAGGGGAGACTAGTGTTGGATCTCTGTGTTTCTTGAGTGTACAATTTTTAGAGCAAAGTCATATGTAATATGTTCATGATCTATGTGAGGAATAGAAATGAATAAATTGTGATTTTTACCTTTGTATGGGACCAAAAGACATGTCCCTGTGAGTGTGGCTGAACTGTGATTGAATTGTTTGGCTGATGAAGGAACGTGTGCGCATGGTTTGCAATGAAGCTGTTTTGTTTGGATTGCATTTCCTTTGGCTGCTAGCATGAAAAGAGTTTTTTTTTAAGGTTTTAAATGTGACCTCTTTGTGAATTTCTTAAATGGCTTGTTATGAAAGGTGATGCCACGGTGTGTACATGAACTTTGAGAAAAGTGTTTTTATTTTATGTTGTGTTTCATATAACTAACTGAAATTTTTTGAATGTGCTGTGTTGGCAAAAGGTCCGATTTGAAGGAGCCTAAAGTGTGTGCCTTGTTGGTTGGTTGTTTTTAGAAAATGTTTTTGGTGTTCGTTTTTGATGTCCCATGTTTTGTTTTTGTGGAGAAAGATTCCAGTCAGGTTTTTGAAAACTGCATCCGGCAGTCATCTTGTTTGCTGCAATGGTTGTTTGGCAGCCATTTTGGGAGGTGAAGTCTGTTTGGTCTTTGGGCCGTCCTATAGGAGAAGGTGCAGCCACCTTTCTTTGGGGTGTCATACCACTTGACCGCAGTGGAATTTCGCAGCCTTTGGGGCAGATTTTTGTTTTCCTTTGTGTAGTATGGTCTGTCCTTTGGCAGACAGGTGCGAGGCGCAGTTCAAGCGTAAATGGCGCCATTGTTGCTGGCCATTTTTGAGATACAGTTTAAGCGCTATCTTTTGAATTGTGCTTGCGTGCTAGGGCTAATTTATATAAAAGATCTGACTAACCTACCGGCTGACTTTGCAGTATAAGAGTGGAGGCTTTTGTGTAAGAATTTCGTATTTGTGTAGGATTTCGTTTTGGTGAAAAGACTGCTTTGCATGCACTGAATTTTGATGGATTGTGGAACTGGCTTTGAATGCATTTTTGTGCACAGCGATGTGCGTTTTGTTTTTGAAGATCGTAGGGTCAACTCCTATTCTGCAGATGGGAGGAGATTGTTTTACCTTTCCTGAACCAAAAGAATTTTGTTTTAAAAGGAGAAAGGCAGAAGAGAGTCAGTTCTGGCTTTGTTTACTATTGGATAATACTTCCAGGGGATATTTGTGGTCCATGGAGTTTTTTCTTGATGAAGATAGACTTCCCCTCCCCTCCCTCTTCCTGTCATTATGTAAATAAACCAGAATTGGGTTTTACGAGCTGAGCATACAGCAGAAAGTCCTTTTTCAGCATTTATATATAAGCAGGAAGTCAGTGGGAGGAGTTTTTGAAGTCTTCTGAAAGATTAGCAATGGTATTTGTGTCCTCAAAGGACAACGGAAAATATTTTGGTGTTTTTAAAGGTTTTTGTGACTGTAAATACAGTTTTGGGTATTTTAGAGCAAACAGGAGGGCTTCACCATTATTGTTTTATCCAGACGCAGGTAGAAAGAAGCCATAATATTGTTTTGAAAAGTGTAGGATTTCATGGTGCGTTGTAGTTTGTGTGACGAACACATTTTTAGAGGCTTTATATCGTGAGACAGGTCTGGCCGTGTACAATAATCGGAAATCCTGTGCGCGATTGTATTAGCATAAATGTGAGGAGTAGTAGTACGCTAATTGCCCTGCTCAGGCCGTGTAGAATAATCGGAATGCAGGGATCGGTTATGATTTTAAAGGCGCAAGCCATAACAGCTCCGAAAATAAGCGCATTGGTTTTCTGGACGCAGATTCACCAATAAAAAGTGCGTCGTGGGATGTGCCGCCCATGCAGTGCACCAGTCAGACAGCTGCACGCATATGAAATCTGGGTTCGGGGCTCCGGACATGAGACCCCTTAAAGAATGACATAGGTGGTCAGAGGGTACAGTAAGGTGTACTCCTTTGGAAGGTACTCTGGCTGGAGGTATGAGACCTCAGAATAAAGATACCTTGAATGTAGTTCAGATATGGCTTCAGAAATCTGTAATGATGAGTGTGGATGGAGGCGTGGTACACGCTTTGGTGACCCTCAAAGGAGAGCTATACATAGCTGGTCTATGCAAGGCTCTCACGCTATTCTCATATTTTCCCATTGTATTTTCTTCTATTGCTGAAAGTGAAGGCAGATTTCCGGCTGGTTTTTGTTTTTTTTTCATTTTTGTTTTGGATACTATGAATATCTCCCCCACATTTGTATATGAATGTTTGTATGTAGTAACGTGAATATGTTCGAATTTACCGCGGCGATCCTTAGATGCGTCGCGGCTGTAGTATTTTTGTAGAAACGGGGAAAGTAAGAGTTATAGAGGGTTTTGTTTGAATCGGTTTTGAAAGAATATCATTGAAAATTTACAGGAATGTCATTTTTGTTTGCCATTCTCTGCAGGATAAATATGAGGGATAAAGTAATGATTTCTGCTTATAAGTATTTTTCAGGTCCAAGAAGCTTCTGGAAGTTTCTGTACATAGAGAGCAGGTGTATGTAGACAGCTGTACACATGGATAAATACGAGTCTAAGAAGGTTTAAAGTATCATAGGCTATTTCATTGTTTCTTCTTCCTCCAGTCTGTAATGAGGAAGAAGGGGGGATAAATAAATGTAAAAGTGACAGTTTTTCGAACTGATAACACTAATCTTTCTAATTCTAAATCAAGTTTGTGCCAAGACTGTCTTTCTTTGATGGAATTTGAATCGGCAAGCAGCAGTCTGGTGAAGTAGGTTCCCATTTTAGATGAACCTGCCAATGGTTCCAGGTATTACAGGAGATGGTAAGGTATTACAGGCGATGGTAAGCCACGCACAGATTGTGCAGGGAACACAGTCCCGAGGTCGGGGTTATTGTCATAAGGTTTGTTTGGAGGTCAACCGAAACCAGGGTCGTACTCCCCTCGTCAGCTGTCACGTCTTTTCTCAGGTGATGGGGTGAGTGCGATCACTGTAACATGAACTTCAAAGGGGTTCAGGAGAGTCTCTCCTGGACCCCGACACTGTAATTGGTTTTCATTTTTCCCAACCAGGTGACTGGGTCGTTTGTAAAGAAACTTGATGGATGAGACCACGCCAGCCACTGCAAGAAGCGGCTCCTCCACATCAAAGAAATTAGTAGTATCTTCGTTTATTTTTATTTGTTTGTTTAGTAAATTTTAGCAGGGGTAACGATGAAATACATCCCAAGTTATTATTTAAAGTCTATTCTATGACTAATTAAGAAATTGAACGGGATGGATTGCGGGGTCTGTTCTGAGTCTCCACCGAGCTTTAGTGCCCAGCGATGACAGCGGTACATGCTATTTATGACGTTATGATTGGTATGAGGATTATTGACAAACTAGTGAAGACTCCGGACAGACACTTGGCAATAGAATTTAATGAGATGTCTTTAGAGGGTAGAATTGTTTTTCGTTTTTATGTCTCTGCCTCTTGTTGGTTGGGTATCTACAGCTTATAAGGTAATTCAAGAGGTTCATGCGTGATGGTGAAGCTGTCCCAGCATCCTGTATCGTGGCCGATCGCAAGGATCTGATGGCACAAGAGAAAGTAGGAATGGCAGGGGCGGCTAGAAGGCACCAACCCCGACCAGGTCTGGGCATGGCTTTCTGCATGTACAAGGTGGGGGGCTTGAGCTTATGATACGATTGAACAATTCACACCTATTGAGGATGGAATGTTTCATATGACTGTTGAAGCTACAAGGAAGTTCTCGCGGTCCAAGGGCGATTTCTGGGAATTTACAAGTAAAGATTGTTATACCTGGATCGGGGATACTGGGAATTGGAGTTCAGGCCCATATGGATAAGGTTTGGGTCCCTGCCTAGCTAAGTGAAGGTTGGGAGTCCTTTGAAGGGTCTGGGAATCTTTGGGGATTTAATTTTTATTTTACAGCGGATCGTGGTTGATGTAAATGGGAATATATATACTCATGTGGTTTTTATTTCTATTCTTTCTATGTCGTGATGAGGCGCTCCTGTTGCCTGATTGGACGCGTGACCAGAGCCGGAGCAGATGACCACATTTTCCTTGATGAAGACGCCCCGAAGCCGGACCCATTTACAAGACACAGAGGACCCCAGACCGATCTGCGATTACTACAGCTCACCAAGTTGTGCCCTCCTTATAAGTCATGTCTCCTGAAGAACAGAGTCTACATGTCAAGCCGTGTTTTCCTTTTTATGGACTGTAAAGACTGATTTAGTTTCTAGGTGTAAGAAGACTATCAAGATTGGAAGGACAAATGGGAGCAATATGACAAAAGGGGAGGACTGTGGTGGAAATTTGAAGATGTATTTAATATGTATTGTCATAATGGCACCCAGTCTTAGTACTGCCACAACCCGCTCTAAATAGAACTGACTGGGGCAGTCTGAGGCTGGTTGAATCTCGTCTGGTAGTAGAAAATGTCTTGAGGTTGGAGTGTGATGTTTGCGGCGTGGGTGTATGTCCGCTAACGAGGGGCCCTCTGTGCATTTAGCACCGACGATCGTTGAGGAGGGGATGCGCTCACTCCGCGAGCACACTAGTGGTTATGGACAGATGTGCGCTCTTATCTGGGTCTTGTCTGATCAGCAGGGCTTGCGATTCGTGGCGTACGCCTGTAGATAGCTTCCTTTCCACCTTAATAAGGGTATAATCTGGATATGCATTATTCTATGGAATGGCGCAGATTAGGATTCTATCAGACGATTAATATGAGAGCTTATGATCGGTTAGAGGCAGGGGGGGCACTCCCTGCCACGCCCATAAGCCTTTAGCAGCATTGTATGTACTTCTATGCATTGTATTGTATCCATTGTATTATATTCTATTCATGTATTCTATGGGACTTCCTGTTAGAAGGAACGTCCTTATATGGTGTTAGCTGTGTCAGTGGAACATCATGTGTTAACCACTCCCATGAGGGAGGTGTTTAATGGGTGCAGTGAGCACTTCCTGTTTTGGGTAAATAAAGGGGGCTTGGCTGAGCCTTTGGGCAGTCATGCTGGCAGAATGATATGAGAACAGGCTGGTGGTGGTGTCTCTTTGTATGAATGGCAGAGAATGATGGTGAGTGAATCTATTTAGCTTAAATAAGCATTATTTCATTAAGACTGGATTCTGTGCTTTATAGCACAGGGCAAAATGGCGCTGTGCTCTGCGTACAGCCTATTTTGCCACCACACTGTTGTGACCCGGCTTGTTCCTGACCTGTCTGATTCGCTCTCCTGGTTTGACCCCCTGGCTTGCTTTACTGACTTGTTACCTTCTCCAGTACCTGATCCCGGCTTGTTTCACGGACTTTGCTTCAGTTATCTGTTCCTGCCTGTTTTCCAATACCAGACCTTTGGCTTGTCTCCTTTCCTGCAACCTGCATCTCCTGCCTGGATCCACAGTGTTTAAACCCCAGCCGGCTTCCACTGTTGCTTCTTGTGCACACCTTGCCAAGTGTTACCGATGATTCCTAGAGACTGCAGCCCAGCGGTGTTTCCTGTATTCTCCAGTATTCTTCAGGCACTCACCAGCTCTTCTCTCCTGGATCCATCTGGCAACCTGTGCTTCTCTGGGCACTACGCCCTCTGTACCCAACCTCAGAGGTGTACTCCACTCAGCCGCAAGGGGAGCCCTCTCGGCATTTCAGCCTCCAACCAGGTACATGACAGTACAATCCAACCATGACTGAGGCCGACAGAGGTGCTCACCCGCTCGAGATGATGTGCCAACAAGTCACCACCCTTACACAAGCCATCCAGAAACTCCAGGACTCCAGCATTTGCCTGTTGCTCCAGCCTTGGTGGACTCCAGCTCATCTTCCACTAACACAGCATCAGCTTCCCTGCCTCAAGAATCTGCTAACCCGACCCATGCAGTAATGATGCCTTTTCCTGAACCACAGGTACCAACACCCGGTGAACGAAAGAAGTTTTGGGCTTTTAAGAATGCGTGCCTGTTGTACCTGGCTCTCCAGCCTAGAACTTTTTCCTCCGAGTTTGTCAAAGTAGGATTCATCATTTCCCTACTATACAAGGAACCCCAAGCTTGGGCTCATAACCTGCTGGAACAAAAGAGCCCAGCTTTGAACACTATGGACACTTTTTTTGAGGCTATGACTCTTTTGTATGATGACCCCCAGCGTATGGCCTCCGCTGAATCTGCCTTAGTCGCCTTACGGCAAGGAGAACGCCCAGTGGAAGATTGTACTGCGAAATTCCACAGATGGTCCACTGATAAAAGCTGGAATGAGGCAGCACTCCGGTTTCAGTATCACCAAGAGACCCGAGACCCTTAAAGATGAACTAGCCAGAGTTGCTGTTCCAGAAACTCTTGACAAACTTATCCACCTAGCCATTCTGCTTGACAGGCGCCTGCGGGAGTGATGGTCGGAATACGCTCAAACCTTACAGCCTACCCAGAGGCCACCCAGGTCTCCACCTGCTGTTGCACCCACACCTGCCTGTTCTGCAGGTCCCAAGAGAGGTCCAAAGCAAGTTGGCCTGTTTCGTTCCCCCCTTACCTTTGATGAGAGACAACTCCGTTGGCGGGCCTATCTCTGCCTATACTGTGGCGTTCGCAATGTGTAAAAGGTTCAAGACCTTAGTCGTGTTATCTCTGGCCTCCATGGCTGGTACAAAGCCTACCTGGTCCAAATGAATGAGTTGCGGAAGATGTCGTAATCTATTGGCGATAAGCTTGGTGAAAAGCTTGAGGTCTGTATTTAGGAGGGAAATCGGGCGATAACTACCGCACTGCGTCGGGTCTTTACCCTCTTTGTGTATGACTGAGATCTGTGCTTTTAACGTATCTCTGTGGAGTGTCTTCCCCGAGCCGAGGTCATTGTAGAGTTTCACCATGTGCTGGCCTAAAGCCGGGAAGAGGATTTTATAGTAAGAGGTCGTAAGGCCGTCCGGGCTGGGGGCCTTACCCAGCTTGGTGGTTTTAAGGGCTGTCTGTAGCTCTGGAAAAGTAATGGGGTCTTCCAATAAGTCTCTGTCGTCAGCTGACAGGGATGGCATTGCAGAGTCAGATATATATTTAGCTGTCACAGATTGGGTATGGGGCGTCTTGGGCAAATTATAGAGGGATTCGTAAAAAGTCCTGAATTCCCCAGTGATGTGGCGGGGAAGTGTGACCCTCTGCCCTCCGCCCGACGTAATGTGTGGAATGTAAGACAATTGCTTTTGTGACCGTAGCGTTTGGGCTAGAAGCCTACCGCACTTATCACCGGACTCGTATATTTTCTTCCTGCAAATCTGTAGAGCCGCCTTAGCTTTAAACCTCAGGAGGTCTGTGATTTTCGTACGGACGCTGTCCAGCTCTGCTCCCAGTTGCCTGGTAGGTGTATGTTTATGTTTGGACTCTAGGTCTTGCAGTTCTAGCAGTAGTAAGTTTAGTTGGGCCATACGTTGCCGTTTTTGGCATGTCCCATGTTTGTACATCAAATATTTTGGTCTGCACTATGTGGAGGCCTCTCTTGTTTTTTTCTATGGTCTGTATCGGTACCTGTTTTTTTCCGGAGTTCTAGTACATCAGAACTACAGTATTAAAGCCATAGCCTTCAACATCCATTGGATCCGGCGTGAGCACAGAAAGTTCCCCTTCGCAGGAATTTCAACCTGTATATATGCCTGAAAGGATCTGTGACTGCTTTTCTGACCCACCGCCGCTTGCGAGTGTGTCCATTCTATGGGGTAAGAGTATCCATTTCTCCCCCTCCCTGGTGTTGGAATCACTATTCCTTGTGTTGTGTTTGATGAACATCTCCACACAAATGTTAAAGAGGAAGTAAACTCTCTCCTTATGAAGCCGTTTTTTAAATAAGCTAGTGTCAGGCAAATGGCCGTAGAAGAAGTACTGGCAATCTTGCCAGTAGAAGAAATGGGCGCCATAGGCACATCATGTGACAGGTGGATCCTCCTGCTGGCCTATTCTCAGGGAAATGGCCATAGAAGAAGTGCTGGCAATCTTTGTAGTAGAAGAAATGGGCGCCATAGGCACATCATGTGACAGGTGTATCCTCCTGCTGGCCTATAAAGGGCTGCCACTGTCTGATCCAAATTGCTGGATTGTCGTCAGCCTTCCTGAGTTCCTGAGCCTCTGTACTACTGCTGTTTGGATTTCCTGTTGTGACCCGGCTTGTTCCTGACCTGTCTGATTCGCTCTCCTGGTTTGACCCCCTGGCTTGCTTTACTGACTTGTTACCTTCTCCAGTACCTGATCCCGGCTTGTTTCACGGACTTTGCTTCAGTTATCTGTTCCTGCCTGTTTTCCCAATACCAGACCTTTGGCTTGTCTCCTTTCCTGCAACCTGCATCTCCTGCCTGGATCCACAGTGTTTAAACCCCAGCCGGCTTCCACTGTTGCTTCTTGTGCACACCTTGCCAAGTGTTACCGATGATTCCTAGAGACTGCAGCCCAGCGGTGTTTCCTGTATTCTCCAGTATTCTTCAGGCACTCACCAGCTCTTCTCTCCTGGATCCATCTGGCAACCTGTGCTTCTCTGGGCACTACGCCCTCTGTACCCAACCTCAGAGGTGTACTCCACTCAGCCGCAAGGGGAGCCCTCTCGGCATTTCAGCCTCCAACCAGGTACATGACAGTACAATCCAACCATGATTGAGGCCGACAGAGGTGCTCACCCGCTCGAGATGATGTGCCAACAAGTCACCACCCTTACACAAGCCATCCAGAAACTCCAGGACTCCAGCATTTGCCTGTTGCTCCAGCCTTGGTGGACTCCAGCTCATCTTCCACTAACACAGCATCAGCTTCCCTGCCTCAAGAATCTGCTAACCCGACCCATGCAGTAATGATGCCTTTTCCTGAACCACAGGTACCAACACCCGGTGAACGAAAGAAGTTTTGGGCTTTTAAGAATGCGTGCCTGTTGTACCTGGCTCTCCAGCCTAGAACTTTTTCCTCCGAGTTTGTCAAAGTAGGATTCATCATTTCCCTACTATACAAGGAACCCCAAGCTTGGGCTCATAACCTGCTGGAACAAAAGAGCCCAGCTTTGAACACTATGGACACTTTTTTTGAGGCTATGACTCTTTTGTATGATGACCCCCAGCGTATGGCCTCCGCTGAATCTGCCTTAGTCGCCTTACGGCAAGGAGAACGCCCAGTGGAAGATTGTACTGCGAAATTCCACAGATGGTCCACTGATAAAAGCTGGAATGAGGCAGCACTCCGGTTTCAGTATCACCAAGAGACCCGAGACCCTTAAAGATGAACTAGCCAGAGTTGCTGTTCCAGAAACTCTTGACAAACTTATCCACCTAGCCATTCTGCTTGACAGGCGCCTGCGGGAGCGATGGTCGGAATACGCTCAAACCTTACAGCCTACCCAGAGGCCACCCAGGTCTCCACCTGCTGTTGCACCCACACCTGCCTGTTCTGCAGGTCCCAAGAGAGGTCCAAAGCAAGTTGGCCTGTTTCGTTCCCCCCTTACCTTTGATGAGAGACAACTCCGTTGGCGGGCCTATCTCTGCCTATACTGCGGAGGAGCTGGACATTTTTTACGCAGCTGTCCCATAAGACCCAGTAAGGCCTACCCACCAAGTTCCACTTATCTTCAAGTCTCTGGATCCTCCTATTCTTACCTTACTCTTCCTATCTCCTTACAAGTGGCAGGAAAGGAGGTTCGATTGCAAGCAATTATCGACTCCGGGGCATGTAGTTGCTTTATTAACTTATCTCAGGCAAAGAAACTTGGTGTGCCCCTTCATGAGAAAAAAGTTCTATTGGCCAATGTTTCCTTGCCCAGTTCTGGACTTGTCTCCCTTGAAACCATACCCATCTTCACTACTACTGATACCGGCCAACAAGAATTTATCCGTTTTGACATGTTATGTTTCCCATCATCTTGGGAATTCCGTGGCTACAGGCACATAACCCACGAATCAACTGGGCCAAGAAGGAAATCTCTTTTTCTTCAGACTATTGCTTGCAACATTGCTTTACTCCCAGTTCCAGTAAGCCTGCTACCTGTCTGGCCGTGCAACCTGCTCCTGATCCTCCTTGTCCCTTCTGCTTATCATGAGTTCATAGACGTTTTTGACAAGAAAAAGGTCAATGTCCTCCCACCTCACCGGCCGTATGATTGTCCGATCGAACTGCTTCCAGGGGCTGAGATCCCATTCGGACGAATCTTTCCTCTATCTGAGAACGAGCTGGAAGCCTTACGTTTATATATTGATGAGAGTCTTGAAAAGGGGTTTATCCGACGTTCTTCTTCTCCTGCTGGAGCGGGTATTTTCTTTGTGGAAAAGAAGGACGGCACATTGCGGCCATGTGTAGACTACAGAGACATCAATAAAATTACCGTAAAAAATCGATACCCTCTCCCACTTGTTCCTGAACTCTTTCAAAGGTTCCGAACCGCCCGGATCTTCAGTAAATTAGATCTAAGGGGCGCCTACAATCTTGTCAGCATCCGCCAGGAGACGAGTGGAAGACAGCATTCCGGACGAGGTTCGGCCACTTCGAATACCTTGTAATGCCGTTCGGATTATGCAATGCTCCAGCCACGTTCCAGCATCTAGTGAACAATATCTTCAGGGAATTCCTTGACTACTTTGTAATTGTATACCTCGATGATATTCTCATCTTTTCTGCCTCTTTGGAACTTCACCAAACCCACGTAAAGAAAGTGCTCCTAACCCTGAGGAAACATGGTCTACAGTATATGTCAAAGCAGACAAATGTGATTTCGAAAAGACATCTATTCAATTTATGGGTCTCATCATCTCCACAGAAGGAATGGACCCAAAGAAGGTGGAAGCAATACTCGACTGGCCAGCTCCCTCGGACAAGAAGGGTGTTCAGCGCTTCATAGGGTTCTCCAATTTTTACAGGAAACATGTGAAGGGTTTCTCCACCACCATAGCACCCATCACTCAATTGACCCATCAGACGGTCCGGTTCCAGTGGTCCATAGAAGCTCAGGCAGCCTTTGACAAATTAAAAAATCTGTTCATGTTTCCACCAATTCTATAGCACCCGGATCCAACTCTGCCCTAAGTTTTGGAAGTAGACGCCTCTGAAGTAGCTACAGGGGCAATCCTGTCCCAACGGCAAGGACCCAAGGCTCTTCTTCACCCCATTGCTTTCTTTTCCCGAAAGATGAGCCTACCAGAGAGAAATTATGACGTTGGAGATCGAGAAATATTGGCCATTAAATCTGCCTTAGAAGAATGGAGATACTTATTGGAGGGTGCCGCTCATCCCATTATGATTTTTACAGACCATAAGAACCTGGATTACCTCAGGACAGCCAAACGTTTAAGACCCCGGCAAGCCCGATGGGCTTTGTTTTTCTCCAGGTTCAATTTTCATCTTACATATTGCCCAGGTTATAAGAATGGGAAAGCGAATGCACTCTCTCGAATGTTTCCAAACACCCCTGAAACAACAGAGCCAAGTACGATCCTTTCCGCTCAAAATTTTTTACTCATCCAACCTGACTTAAAGACTTCGATTGAACAAGCCTCAACCCAGTGCCCTGGGCCAGAAATGTCCTCATTGAGAAGCCAAGATGGATTTTTATGGCACCAGGACAAGATTATTGTTCCCCAATCAGTTAGACTCCAAGTTCTAAAGATGTCACATGATCACAAACTTGCCGGACATTTTGGAGCACGAAGAACCACTGAACTTGTTCAGCGCTCTTTTTGATGGGCCAGCCTAAGACAGGACTGTATAAAATATGTTAACTCCTGCACCACGTACCAGGGCAATAAGGGTTCCAATGCCAAACCATGGGGACTTTTGAGGCCACTACCTATTCCTAAACAACCCTGGAAAGAAATATCCATGGATTTTATAGTAGACTTGCCTCCCTCTGGGGGATGCACCACCATCATGGTGGTGGTAGACCGCCTTTCCAAAATGGCACATTTTCTCCCAATGATTGGCACACCTTCCGCCTCGGAGACAGCAGACATGTTCATTAAAGAGTCACAAAATATTCCAACTGCACACCTTCCAGGAAAATGGCCAATAAGTAAAAGGGTGCTGAAACGATCACCAGCTGGGAACCGGAAAGCAAATCATGTACACATATTCGCCAGCACACCAAGGATCATTGAAAAATGTTTCCTTGCCCAGTTCTGGACTTATCTCCCTTGAAACCATACCCATCTTCACTACTACTGATACCGGCCAACAAGAATTTATCCGTTTTGACATGTTATTTTTCCCATCATCTTGGGAATTCCGTGGCTACAGGCACATAACCCACGAATCAACTGGGCCAAGAAGGAAATCTCTTTTTCTTCAGACTATTGCTTGCAACATTGCTTTACTCCCAGTTCCAGTAAGCCTGCTACCTGTCTGGCCGTGCAACCTGCTCCTGATCCTCCTTGTCCCTTCTGCTTATCATGAGTTCATAGACGGTTTTGACAAGAAAAAGGTCAATGTCCTCCCACCTCCCTGGCCGTATGATTGTCCGATCGAACTGCTTCCAGGGGCTGAGATCCCATTCGGACGAATCTTTCCTCTATCTGAGAACGAGCTGGAAGCCTTACGTTTATATATTGAGGAGAGTCTTGAAAAGGGGTTTATCCGACGTTCTTCTTCTCCTGCTGGAGCGGGTGTTTTCTTTGTGGAAAAGAAGGACGGCACATTGCGGCCATGTGTAGACTACAGAGACATCAATAAAATTACCGTAAAAAATCGATACCCTCTCCCACTTGTTCCTGAACTCTTTCAAAGGTTCCGAACCGCCCGGATCTTCAGTAAATTAGATCTAAGGGGCGCCTACAATCTTGTCAGCATCCGCCAGGAGACGAGTGGAAGACAGCATTCCGGACGAGGTTCGGCCACTTCGAATACCTTGTAATGCCGTTCGGATTATGCAATGCTCCAGCCACGTTCCAGCATCTAGTGAACAATATCTTCAGGGAATTCCTTGACTACTTTGTAATTGTATACCTCGATGATATTCTCATCTTTTCTGCCTCTTTGGAACTTCACCAAACCCACGTAAAGAAAGTGCTCCTAACCCTGAGGAAACATGGTCTACAGTATATGTCAAAGCAGACAAATGTGATTTCGAAAAGACATCTATTCAATTTATGGGTCTCATCATCTCCACAGAAGGAATGGACCCAAAGAAGGTGGAAGCAATACTCGACTGGCCAGCTCCCTCGGACAAGAAGGGTGTTCAGCGCTTCATAGGGTTCTCCAATTTTTACAGGAAACATGTGAAGGGTTTCTCCACCACCATAGCACCCATCACTCAATTGACCCATCAGACGGTCCGGTTCCAGTGGTCCATAGAAGCTCAGGCAGCCTTTGACAAATTAAAAAATCTGTTCATGTTTCCACCAATTCTATAGCACCCGGATCCAACTCTGCCCTAAGTTTTGGAAGTAGACGCCTCTGAAGTAGCTACAGGGGCAATCCTGTCCCAACGGCAAGGACCCAAGGCTCTTCTTCACCCCATTGCTTTCTTTTCCCGAAAGATGAGCCTACCAGAGAGAAATTATGACGTTGGAGATCGAGAAATATTGGCCATTAAATCTGCCTTAGAAGAATGGAGATACTTATTGGAGGGTGCCGCTCATCCCATTATGATTTTTACAGACCATAAGAACCTGGATTACCTCAGGACAGCCAAACGTTTAAGACCCCGGCAAGCCCGATGGGCTTTGTTTTTCTCCAGGTTCAATTTTCATCTTACATATTGCCCAGGTTATAAGAATGGGAAACGGGATGCACTCTCTCGAATGTTTCCAAACACCCCTGAAACAACAGAGCTCGAAACGTTGCTTTTTGGATCGCTATTATGCATTAAATTTTTGGACGTTTTTTCAATGATCCTTGGTGTGCTGGCGAATATGTGTACATGTTCATTAAAGAGATCGTCATATTACATGGACTACCAGATAGTATTGTCTCTGACAGAGCGGTACAATTTACCTCCAAGTTCTGGAGAGATCTCTGCAAATCTCTATCAATTGAAGTATGTCTTTTCTCAGCGTACCACCCCCAGAGCAATGGTCAAACAGAAAGGACTAACCAGACCTTAGAACAGTATCTTCGATGCTTCTGTACTTGCTCACAGGATGACTGGATCTCCCTTCTTCCCTGCGCTGAGTTTGCATATAACAATTCTTTGCATGCAGCCATCAGTCTCCCTTCTGGGCAAATTATGGATTTCACCCTTCCTTCCTTCCGAATACTATACCTGAAACACCTGCCCCCGCTGTCCAGGATCGGTTAAGATTCATTCAAACTAACTACAAGATACTTCAGGAGGCAATGCGAAAAGCCCAAGAGGACTATAAGGCCGGGTACTAACGAGCAAACATGTACGATAAAACCGGTCCGTCGGACCGTTTTCACCGTACATGTCTGCCATAGGGCTTCTGTACGATGGCTGTACTAACCATCGTACAGAAGTCCGCGCGTAAACAATACGCGGGGCGTGTCCGCGTCGTCGCCGCGACGATGACGCGGCGATGACACGGCGACGTGGGCGGGCCTGCCATTTAAAGGCTTCCACGCATGCGTCGAAGTCATTCGACGCATGCGAGGGACGGCGGGCGCTCGGACATGTACGGTAGGTCTGTACTGACGACCGTACATGTCCGAGCGGACAGGATTCCAGCGGACGGTTTTAAAACACGTCCAGGAATATTTGTCTGCTGGGAAAAGGCCCGGTGGGCAAATGTTTGCTGGAATTCGGCCCGCTCGCGCCTACACACGACCAAGCATGTATGCTGAAACTGGTCCGCGGGCCAGTTTCAGCATACATGTTTGGTCGTGTGTACGGGGCCTTAGAGGTTTCATGATAAAAGAAGAAGAGGGAATCCTTTCTTTAAGGTTGGGGACAAGGTATGGCTTTCTTCAGTAAACCTCAAGCTCTCATGTCCAGCCCGGAAGCTTGGACCCAAGTTCATCGGTCCCTTTGAAATTAAAAGAGAAATAAATCCAGTGGCTTTTGAGCTGGCACTACCCAATACTTACAAGATCCATCCAGTGTTCCACATCTCCGTGCTTAAGCCCGCGGTACCCAGTCCATTTCCTGGAAGAGAAGAGCCACCTCCACCTCCAGTCCTGGTAGATGGGGAAACAGAATTTGAGGTTGAAGCCATTATGGATTGCAGGAGGAGAGGTAGGCAGATCCAGCATCTCATCAAATGCAGGGGACACCCTCCCGAAGACAATTCCTGGGAGCCTGCAAACAATGCATGCTCCTAGACTGGTACGGGACTTTCACAGCAGACATCCCAAAGCATCAGCCCGTTGTGGCATCTGGAGGCTGCCCCTTGGGGGGGGGCACTGTCAGGGAAATGGCCGTAGAAGAAGTACTGGCAATCTTGCCAATAGAAGAAATGGGCGCCATAGGCACATCATGTGTCAGGTGGATCCTCCTGCTGGCCTATTCTCAGGGAAATGGCCATAGAAGTACTGGTAATCCTGCCAGTAGAAAAAATGGGCGCCATAGGCACATCATGTGACAGGTGTATCCTCCTGCTGGCCTATAAAAGGCTGCCACTGTCTGATCCAAATTGCTGGATTGTCATCAGCCTTCCTGAGTTCCTGAGCCTCTGTACTACTGCTGTTTGGATTTCCTGTTGTGACCCGGCTTGTTCCTGACCTGTCTGATCCGCTCTCCTGGTTTGACCCCCTGGCTTGCTTTACTGACTTGTTACCTTCTCCAGTACCTGATCCGGATATTTTTCACAGACTTTGCTTCAGTTATCTGTTCCTGCCTGTTTTCCAATACCAGACCTTTGGCTTGTCTCCTTTCCTGCAACCTGCATCTCCTGCCTGGATCCACAGTGTTTGATCCCCAGCCGGCTTCCACTGTTGCTTCCTGTGCACACCTTGCCAAGTGTTACCAAGGTTTCCTAGGGACTGCAGCCCAGCGGTGTTTCTTATTTTGAAGGCACATTGCATCTTATGGGTTATACGAAAATCTGCCGCTTCATTTTCATGTAACTCATGCAATGATGCAAGTGACGTTTTCGGAAAGCAGGATCAATTATGGTATTTCCTGGTGTTTTATTGCTTCTGCTTCAAGGTGAGATCAGCATTTGTTGCATATCTTCTGGTGATGTATTGCTTCTTCAAATTAAAATTGGCATTTGTTGCATATTTTCTGGTTGTGTATTGCTATGGACTGGTTGCTATGGACTGGTTGCTTTGGATGGTTTCTATGGACTGGTTGCTATGGACTGGTTGCTATGGACGGTTGCTATGGACGGTTGCTATGGACTGGTTGCTATGGACTGTTGCTATGGAGGGTTGCTATAGACCGGTTGCTATGGACTGGTTGCTATGGACTGGTTGCTATGGATGGTTGCAATGGACGGGTTGCTATGGACTGGTTGCTATGGACGGGTTGCTATGGACAGGTTGCTATGGACGGGTTGCTATGGACTGGTTGCTATGGATGGTTGCTATGGACTGGTTGCTATGGACTCCTTGCTATGAACTGGTTGCTATGGACGGTTGCTATGGACTGGTTGCTATGGACTGTTGCTATGGACCGGTTGCTATGGACTGGTTGCTATGGACTGGTTGCTATGGATGGTTGCAATGGACGGGTTGCTATGGATGATTGCAATGGATGGGTTGCTATGGACTGGTTGCTATGGACGGGTTGCTATGGACAGGTTGCTATGGACGGGTTGCTATGGACTGGATGCTATGGATGGTTGCTATGGACTGGTTGCTATGGATGGTTGCTATGGACTGGTTGAAATGGACTGGTTGCTATGGACGGTTGCTATGGACTGGTTGCTGAGGAGGGTTGCTATGGACTGGTTGCTATGGACTGGTTGCTATGGAGGGTTGCTATGGACTGGTTGCTATGGACAGTTGCTATGGACTGGTTGCTATGGACGGGTTGCTATGGAGGGTTGCTATGGAGGGTTGCTATGGACTGGTTGCTATGGACTGGTTGCTATTGACTGGTTGCTATGGAGGGTTGCTATGGACTGGTTGCTATGGAGGGTTACTATGGACTGGTTGCTATGGACTGGTTGCTATGGAGGGTTGCTATGGACTGGTTGCTATGAAGGGTTGCTATGGACTGGTTGATATGGAGGGTTGCTATGGACTGGTTTCTATGGACTGGTTGCTATGGACTGGTTGCTATGGATGGTTGCTATGGACTGGTTGCTATTGATGGTTGATATGGATTGGTTGCTATGGATTGGTTGCTATGGACTGGTTGCTATGGATTGGTTGCTTTGGATGGTTGCTATGGACTGGTTGCTATGGACTGGTTGCTATGGAGGGTTGCTATGGACTGGTTGATATGGAGGGTTGCTATGTACTGGTTTCTATGGACTGGTTGCTATGGACAGTTGCAATGGATTGGTTGCTTTGGATGGATGCTATGGACGGTTGCTATGAACTGGTTGCTATGGAGGGTTGCTATGGAGGGTTGTTATGTACTGGTTGATATGGAGGGTTGCTATGGACTGGTTGCTATTGACTGGTTGCTATGGACAGTTGCTATGGACTGGTTGCTATGGATGGTTGCTATATAGGGTTGCTATGGACTGGTTGCTATGGAGGGTTGCAATGGACTGGTTGCTATGGAGGGTTGCTATGGAGGGTTCTTATGGACTGGTTGCTATGGAGGGTTGCTATAAACTGGTTGCTATGGACTGGTTTCCATGGAGGGTTGCTATGGACTGGTGGCTATGGACTGGTTGCTATGGATAGTTGCTATGGACTGGTTGCTATGGACTGGTTGCTATGGACTGGTTGCTTTGGATGGTTGCTATGGACTGGATGCTATAGAGGGTTGTTATGGACTGGTTGCTATGGACTGGTTGCTATGGAGGGTTGCTATGGACTGGTTGATATGAACTGGTTGCTATGGACGGTTGCTATGGACTGGTTGCTATGGAGGGTTGCTATGGACTGGTTGCTATGGTCGGTTGCTATGGACTGGTTGCTATAGACTGGTTGCTATGGAGGGTTGCTATGGACTGGTTGCTATGGACGGGTTGCTATGGATGGGTTGCTATGGACTGGTTGCTATGGAGGGTTGTTATGGACTGGTTGCTATGAACTGGTTGCTTTGGATGGTTGCTATGGACAGTTGCTATGGACTGGTTGCTATGCAGGGTTGCTATGGAATGGTTGCTATGGAGGGCTGCTATGGACTGGTTGCTATGGATGGGTTTCTATGAACTTGTTGCGATGGAGGGTTGCTATGGACTGGTTGCTATGGACTGGTTGCTATGGATTGTTGCTATGGACTGGTTTCTATGGATGGTTGCTATGGACTGGTTGCTATGAATGGGTTGCTATGGTCTGGTTGCTATGGACTGGTTGCTATTGCTTGGATGCAATGGAGGGTTGCTATGGACTGTTTGCTATGAACTGGTTGCTATGGACTGGTTGCTATGAACTGGTTGCTATGGACTGGTTGCTATGGACGGTTGCTATGGACTGGTTGCTATGGACTGGTTGCTTTGGATGGTTGCTATGGACTGGTTGCTTTGGACGGTTGCTATGGACTGGTTGCTATGGAGGGTTGCTATGGAGGGTTGTTATGTACTGGTTGATATGGAGGGTTGCTATGGACTGGTTGCTATTGACTGGTTTCTATGGACAGTTGCTATGGACTGGTTGCTATGGAGGGTTACTATGGACTGGTTGCTATGGACTGGTTGCTATGGAGGGTTGCTATGGACTGGTTGCTATGAAATGGTTGCTATGGACTGGTTGATATGGAGGGTTGCTATGGACTGGTTTCTATGGACTGGTTGCTATGGACTGGTTGCTATGGATGGTTGCTATGGACTGGTTGCTATTGATGGTTGATATGGATTGGTTGCTATGGATTGGTTGCTATGGACTGGTTGCTATGGATTGGTTGCTTTGGATGGTTGCTATGGACTGGTTGCTATGGACTGGTTGCTATGGAGGATTGCTATGGACTGGTTGATATGGAGAGTTGATATGTACTGGTTTCTATGGACTGGTTGCTATGGACAGTTGCTATGGACTGGTTGCTTTGGATGGTTGCTATGGACTGTTTGCTATGGACGGTTGCTATGGACTGGTTGCTATGGAGGGTTGTTATGTACTGGTTGATATGGAGGGTTGCTATGGACTGGTTGCTATTGACTGGTTGCTATGGACAGTTGCTATGGACTGGTTGCTATGGATGGTTGCTATGGAGGGTTGCTATGGACTGGTTGCTATGGAGGGTTGCTATGGACTGGTTGCTATGGAGGGTTGCTATGGACTGGTTGCTATGGAGGGTTGCTATGGACTGGTTGCTATGGAGGGTTGCTATGGACTGGTGGCTATGGACTGGTTGCTATGGACTGGTTGCTATGGACTGGTTGCTATGGACTGGTTGCTTTGGATGGTTGCTATGGACTGGATGCTATGGAGGGTTGCTATGGACTGGTTGCTATGGACTGGTTGCTATGGACTGGTTGCTATGGACTGGTTACTATGGAGGGTTGCTATGGACTGGTTGATATGGAGGGTTGCTATGGACTGGTTGCTATGAACTGGTTGCTATGGACAGTTGATATGGACTGGTTGCTATGGACTGGTTGCTATGGACTGGTTGCTATGGTCGGTTGCTATGGACTGGTTGCTATGGACTGGTTGCTATGGAGGGTTGCTATGGACTGGTTGCTATGGACCGGTTGCTATGGATGGGTTGCTATGGACTGGTTGCTATGGTTTGTTGTTATGGACTGGTTGCTATAAAATGGTTGCTTTGGAATGTTGCTATGGACAGTTGCTATGGACTGGTTGCTATGCAGGGTTCCTATGGACTGGTTGCTATGGAGGGTTGCTATGGACTGGTAGCTATGGACTGGTTGCAATGGACGGTTTGCTATGGATGGGTTTCTATGAACTTGTTGCTATAGAGGGTTGCTATGGACTGGTTGCTATGGACTGGTTGCTATGGATTGTTGCTATGGACTGGTTGCTATGGATGGTTGCTATGGACTGGTTGCTATGCAAGGTTGCTATGGACTGGTTGCTATGGAGGGTTGCTATGGACTGGTTGCTATGGAAGGTTGCTATGGACTGGTTGCTATGGACTGGTTGCTATGGACAGTTGCTATAGACTGGTTGCTATGGACTGGTTGCTATGGACGGGTTGCTATGGACCGGTTGCTATGGATGGGTTGCTATGGACTGGTTGCTATGGAGGGTTGCTATGGACTGGTTGCTATGAACTGGTTGCTTTGGATGGTTGCTATGGACAGTTGCTATGGACTGGTTGCTATGGAGGGTTGCTATGGACTGGTTGCTATGGAGGGTTGCTATGGACTGGTTGCTATGAATGGGTTTCTATGGTCTGGTTGCTATGGAGGGTTGCTATGGACTGGTTGCTATGGACTGGTTTCTATGGATTGTTGCTATGGACTGGTTTCTATGGATGGTTGCTATGGACTGGTTGCTATGAATGGGTTGCTATGGTCTGGTTGCTATGGACTGGTTGCTATTGCTTGGATGCAATGGAGGGTTGCTATGGACTGGTTGCTATGAACTGGTTGCTATGGACTGGTTGCTATGAACTGGTTGCTATGGACTGGTTGCTATGGACGGTTGCTATGGACTGGTTGCTATGGACTGGTTGCTTTGGATGGTTGCTATGGACTGGTTGCTTTGGACGGTTGCTATGGACTGGTTGCTATGGAGGGTTGCTATGGAGGGTTGTTATGTACTGGTTGATATGGAGGGTTGCTATGGACTGGTTGCTATTGACTGGTTTCTATGGACAGTTGCTATGGACTGGTTGCTATGGAGGGTTACTATGGACTGGTTGCTATGGACTGGTTGCTATGGAGGGTTGCTATGGACTGGTTGCTATGAAGGGTTTCTATGGACTGGTTGATATGGAGGGTTGCTATGGACTGGTTTCTATGGACTGGTTGCTATGGACTGGTTGCTATGGATGGTTGCTATGGACTGGTTGCTATGGATGGTTGCTATGGACTGGTTGCTATGGATTGGTTGCTATGGACTGGTTGCTATGGATTGGTTGCTTTGGATGGTTGCTATGGACTGGTTGCTATGGACTGGTTGCTATGGAGGATTGCTATGGACTGGTTGATATGGAGAGTTGATATGTGCTGGTTTCTATGGACTGGTTGCTATGGACAGTTGCTATGGACTGGTTGCTTTGGATGGTTGCTATGGACTGGTTGCTATGGAGGGTTGCTATGGACTGGTTGCTATGGAGGGTTGTTATGTACTGGTTGATATGGAGGGTTGCTATGGACTGGTTGCTATTGACTGGTTGCTATGGACAGTTGCTATGGACTGGTTGCTATGGATGGTTGCTATGGAGGGTTGCTATGGACTGGTTGCTATGAAGGGTTGCTATGGACTGGTTGCTATGGAGGGTTGCTATGGACTGGTTGCTATGGAGGGTTGCTATGGACTGGTTGCTATGGATGGTTGCAATAGACGGGTTGCTATGGACTGGTTGCTATGGACGGGTTGCTATGGACAGGTTGCTATGGACGACTTGCTATGGACTGGTTGCTATGGATGGTTGCTATGGACTGGTTGCTATGGACTCCTTGCTATGAACTGGTTGCTATGGACGGTTGCTATGGACTGGTTGCTATGGACTGTTGCTATGGACCGGTTGCTATGGACTGGTTTGCTATGGACTGGTTGCTATGGATGGTTGCAATGGACGGGTTGCTATGGACTGGTTGCTATGGATGGTTGCAATGGACGGGTTGCTATGGACTGGTTGCTATGGACGGGTTGCTATGGACAGGTTGCTATGGATGACTTGCTATGGACTGGATGCTATGGATGGTTGCTATGGACTGGTTGCTATGGATGGTTGCTATGGACTGGTTGAAATGGACTGGTTGCTATGGACGGTTGCTATGGACTGGTTGCTATGGACTGGTTGCTATGGACTGGTTGCTATGGAGGGTTGCTATGGACTGGTTGCTATGGACAGTTGCTATGGACTGGTTGCTATGGACGGGTTGCTATGGAGGGTTGCTATGGAGGGTTGCTATGGACTGGTTGCTATGGACTGGTTGCTATGGACTGGTTGCTATAGAGGGTTGCTATGGACTGGTTGCTATGGAGGGTTACTATGGACTGGTTGCTATGGACTGGTTGCTATGGAGGGTTGCTATGGACTGGTTGCTATGAAGGGTTGCTATGGACTGGTTGATATGGAGGGTTGCTATGGACTGGTTGCTATGGACTGGTTGCTATGGACTGGTTGCTATGGATGGTTGCTATGGACTGGTTGCTATTGATGGTTGATATGGATTGGTTGCTATGGATTGGTTGCTTTGGATGGTTGCTATGGACTGGTTGCTATGGACTGGTTGCTATGGAGGGTTGCTATGGACTGGTTGATATGGAGGGTTGCTATGTACTGGTTTCTATGGACAGGTTGCTATGGACAGTTGCAATGGACTGGTTGCTTTGGATGGATGCTATGGACGGTTGCTATGAACTGGTTGCTATGGAGGGTTGCTATGGAGGGTTGTTATGTACTGGTTGATATGGAGGGTTGCTATGGACTGGTTGCTATTGACTGGTTGCTATGGACAGTTGCTATGGACTGGTTGCTATGGATGGTTGCTATATAGGGTTGCTATGGACTGGTTGCTATGGAGGGTTGCAATGGACTGGTTGCTATGGAGGGTTGCTATGGAGGGTTCTTATGGACTGGTTGCTATGGAGGGTTGCTATGAACTGGTTGCTATGGACTGGTTTCCATGGTTGCTATGGACTGGTGGCTATGGACTGGTTGCTATGGATAGTTGCTATGGACTGGTTGCTATGGACTGGTTGCTATGGACTGGTTGCTTTGGATGGTTGCTATGGACTGGATGCTATAGAGGGTTGTTATGGACTGGTTGCTATGGACTGGTTGCTATGGAGGGTTGCTATGGACTGGTTGATATGAACTGGTTGCTATGGACAGTTGCTATGGACTGGTTGCTATGGACTGGTTGCTATGGAGGGTTGCTATGGACTGGTTGCTATGGACGGTTGCTATTGACTGGTTGCTATAGACTGGTTGCTATGGAGGGTTGCTATGGACTGGTTGCTATGGACCGGTTGCTATGGATGGGTTGCTATGGACTGGTTTCTATGGAGGGTTGTTATGGACTGGTTGCTATGAACTGGTTGCTTTGGATGGTTGCTATGGACAGTTGCTATGGACTGGTTGCTATGCAGGGTTGCTATGGACTGGTTGCTATGGAGGGCTGCTATGGACTGGTTGCTATGGATGGGTTTCTATGAACTTGTTGCGATGGAGGGTTGCTATGGACTGGTTGCTATGGACTGGTTGCTATGGATGGTTGCTATGGACTGGTTTCTATGGATGGTTGCTATGGACTGGTTGCTATGGACTGGTTGCTATTGCTTGGATGCAATGGAGGGTTGCTATGGACTGGTTGCTATGAACTGGTTGCTATGGACTGGTTGCTATGAACTGGTTGCTATGGACTGGTTGCTATGGACGGTTGCTATGGACTGGTTGCTATGGACTGGTTGCTTTGGATGGTTGCTATGGACTGGTTGCTTTGGACGGTTGCTATGGACTGGTTGCTATGGAGGGTTGTTATGTACTGGTTGATATGGAGGGTTGCTATGGACTGGTTGCTATTGACTGGTTTCTATGGACAGTTGCTATGGACTGGTTGCTATGGAGGGTTACTATGGACTGGTTGCTATGGACTGGTTGCTATGGAGGGTTGCTATGGACTGGTTGCTATGAAATGGTTGCTATGGACTGGTTGATATGGAGGGTTGCTATGGACTGGTTTCTATGGACTGGTTGCTATGGACTGGTTGCTATGGATGGTTGCTATGGACTGGTTGCTATTGATGTTTGATATGGATTGGTTGCTATGGATTGGTTGCTATGGACTGGTTGCTATGGATTGGTTGCTTTGGATGGTTGCTATGGACTGGTTGCTATGGACTGGTTGCTATGGAGGATTGCTATGGACTGGTTGCTATGGAGAGTTGATATGTACTGGTTTCTATGGACTGGTTGCTATGGACAGTTGCTATGGACTGGTTGCTTTGGATGGTTGCTATGGACTGTTTGCTATGGACGGTTGCTATGAACTGGTTGCTATGGAGGGTTGTTATGTACTGATTGATATGGAGGGTTGCTATGGACTGGTTGCTATTGACTGGTTGCTATGGACAGTTGCTATGGACTGGTTGCTATGGATGGTTGCTATGGAGGGTTGCTATGGACTGGTTGCTATGGAGGGTTGCTATGGACTGGTTGCTATGGAGGGTTGCTATGGACTGGTTGCTATGGAGGGTTGCTATGGACTGGTTGCTATGGAGGGTTGCTATGGACTGGTTGCTATGGACTGGTTGCTATGGATAGTTGCTATGGACTGGTTGCTATGGACTGGTTGCTTTGGATGGTTGCTATGGACTGGATGCTATAGAGGGTTGCTATGGACTGGTTGCTATGGACTGGTTGCTATGGACTGGTTACTATGGAGGGTTGCTATGGACTGGTTGATATGGAGGGTTGCTATGGACTGGTTGCTATGAACTGGTTGCTATGGACGGTTGCTATGGACTGGTTGCTATGGACTGGTTGCTATGGACTGGTTGCTATGGTCGGTTGCTATGGACTGGTTGCTATGGACTGGTTGCTATGGAGGGTTGCTATGGACTGGTTGCTATGGACCGGTTGCTATGGATGGGTTGCTATGGACTGGTTGCTATGGAGGGTTGTTATGGACTGGTTGCTATAAAATGGTTGCTTTGGAATGTTGCTATGGACAGTTGCTATGGACTGGTTGCTATGCAGGGTTCCTATGGACTGGTTGCTATGGAGGGTTGCTATGGACTGGTAGCTATAGACTAGTTGCAATGGACGGTTTGCTATGGATGGGTTTCTATGAACTTGTTGCTATGGAGGGTTGCTATGAACTGGTTGCTATGGACTGGTTGCTATGGATTGTTGCTATGGACTGGTTGCTATGGATGGTTGCTATGGACTGGTTGCTATGCAAGGTTGCTATGGACTGGTTGCTATGGAGGGGTTGCTATGGACTGGTTGCTATGGAAGGTTGCTATGGACTGGTTGCTATGGAGGGTTGCTATGGACTGGTTGCTATGGACTGGTTGCTATGGACAGTTGCTATAGACTGGTTGCTATGGACTGGTTGCTATGGACTGGTTGCTATGGACTGGTTGCTATGGACCGGTTGCTATGGATGGGTTGCTATGGACTGGTTGCTATGGAGGGTTGCTATGGACTGGTTGCTATGAACTGGTTGCTTTGGATGGTTGCTATGGACAGTTGCTATGGACTGGTTGCTATGGAGGGTTGCTATGGACTGGTTGCTATGGAGGGTTGCTATGGACTGGTTGCTATGGATGGGTTTCTATGGACTGGTTGCGATGGAGGGTTGCTATGGACTGGTTGCTATGGACTGGTTGCTATGGATTGTTGCTATGGACTGGTTTCTATGGATGGTTGCTATGGACTGGTTGCTATGGACTGGTTGCTATGAACTGGTTGCTATGAACTGGTTGCTATGGACTGGTTGCTATGGACGGTTGCTATGGACTGGTTGCTATGGACTGGTTGCTATGGATGGTTGCTATGGACTGGTTGCTTTGGACGGTTGCTATGGACTGGTTGCTATGGAGGGTTGCTATGGAGGGTTGTTATGTACTGGTTGATATGGAGGGTTGCTATGGACTGGTTGCTATTGACTGGTTTCTATGGACAGTTGCTATGGACTGGTTGCTATGGAGGGTTACTATGGACTGGTTGCTATGGACTGGTTGCTATGGAGGGTTGCTATGGACTGGTTGCTATGGAGGGTTGCTATGGACTGGTTGATATGGAGGGTTGCTATGGACTGGTTGCTATGGAGGGTTGCTATGGACTGGTTGCTATGGATGGTTGCTATGGACTGGTTGCTATTGATGGTTGATATGGATTGGTTGCTATGGGCGGTTGCTATGAACTGGTTGCTATGGAGGGTTGTTATGTACTGGTTGATATGAGGGGTTGCTATGGACTGGTTGCTATTGACTGGTTGCTATGGACAGTTGCTATGGACTGGTTGCTATGGAGGGTTGCTATGGACTGGTTGCTATGAACTGGTTGCTATGGACTGGTTGCTATGGACGGTTGCTATGGACTGGTTGCTATGGACTGGTTGCTATGGACTGGTTGCTATGGAGGGTTGCTATGGACTGGTTGATATGGAGAGTTGCTATGTACTGGTTTCTATGGACTGGTTGCTATGGACAGTTGCTATGGACTGGTAGCTTTGGATGGTTGCTATGGACTGGTTGCTATGGACGGTTGCTATGAACTGGTTGCTATGGAGGGTTGCTATGGAGGGTTGTTATGTACTGGTTGATATGGGGGTTGCTATGGACTGGTTGCTATTGACTGGTTGCTATGGACAGTTGCTATGGAATCGTTGCTATGGATGGTTGCTATGGACTGGTTGCTATGGAGGTTGCTATGGAGTGGTTGCTATGGAGGGTTGCTATGGACTGGTTGCTATGGAGGGTTGCTATGGACTGGTGGCTATGGACTGGTTGCTATGGACTGGTGGCTATGGACTGGTTGCTATGGATAGTTGCTATGGACTGGTTGCTATGGACTGGTTGCTTTGGATGGTTGCTATGGACTGGTTGCTATGGACTGGTTGCTATGGACTGGTTGCTATGGACTGGTTACTATGGAGGGTTGCTATGGACTGGTTGATATGGAGGGTTGCTATGGACTGGTTGCTATGAACTGTTTGCTATGGACAGTTGCTATGGACTGGTTGCTATGGAGGGTTGCTATGGACTGGTTGCTATGGACGGTTGCTATGGATTGGTTGCTATGGACTGGTTGCTATGGGGGGTTGCTATGGACTGCTTGCTATGGACCGGTTGCTATGGAGGGTTGCTATGGACTGGTTGCTATAAACTGGTTGGTTTGGAGGGTTGCTATGGACTGCTTGTTATGGACTGGTTGCAATGCAGGGTTGCTATGGACTGGTTGCTATGGAGGGTTGCTATGGACTGGTTGCAATGGATGGATTGCTATGGATGGGTTGCTATGGACTTGTTGCTATGGAGGGTTGCTATGGACTGGTTGCTATGGACTGGTTGCTATGGATTGTTGCTATGGACTGGTTGCTATGGACTGGTTGCTATGAATGTGTTGCTATGATGTGGTTGCTATGGACTGATTGCTATTGCCTGGATGCAATGGAGGGTTGCTATGGACTGGTTGCTATGGACTGGTTGCTATGAACTGGTTGCTATGGACTGGTTGCTATGGACGGTTGCTATGGACTGGTTGCTATGGATGGGTTGCTATGGACTGGTTGCTCTGAATGGTTGCTATGGACAGTTGCTATGGACTGGTTGTTATGGACTGGTTGCTATGGAGGGTTGCTATGGACTGGTTGCTATAGAGGGTTGCTATGGACTGGTTGCTATGGACTGGTTGCTATGGACTGTTTGCTATGGAGGGTTGCTATGGACCGGTTGCTATGGACAGGTTTGCTATGGACAGGTTGCTATGGACTGGTTGGAATGGACTGTTGGTGTGGACTGGTTGCTATGGGTGGTTGATATGGACTGGTTGCTATGGATTGTTGCTATGGACTGGTTGCTATGGAGGGTTGCTATGGTCTGGTTGCTATGGACTGGTTGCTATGGAGGGTTGCTATGGATGGGTTGCTATGGATGGTTGCTATGGACTGGTTGCTATGAACTGGTTGCTATGGACTGGTTGCTTTGAATGGTTGCTATGGACTGGTTGCTATGGAGGGTTGCTATGGACTGGTTGCTATGGACGGTTGCTATGTACTGTTTGCTATTGACTGGTTGCTATGGACTGGTTGCTGAGGAGTGTTGCTATGGTCTGGATTGCTATGGACTGGTTAATATGGGCTGGTTGCTATGGACAGGTTGCTATGGACTGGTTGCTATGGACTGGTTGCTTTGGATGGTTGCTATGGACTGGTTGCTATTGAGGGTTGCTATAGACTGGTTGCAATGGACAGTTGCTATGGACTGGATGTTATGAACTGGTTGCTTGCTATGAACTGGTTACTATGGACTGGTTTTGCTATGGACTGATTTATATGGACTGGTTGATATTGACAGTTGCTATGGACTGGTTGCTATGGACAGGTTGCTTTGGATTGTTGCTATGGACTGGTTGCTATGGAGGGTTTCTATTGACTGGTTGCTATTGAGTGTTGATATGTACTGGTTGATATGGAGGGTTGCTATGGACTGGTTGCTATTGACTGGTTGCTATGGACTGGTTGCTATAGAGGGTTGCTATGGATGGTTGCTATGGACTGGATGAAATGAACTGGTTGCTATGGACGGTTGCTTTGGACTGGTTGCTGAGGAGGGTTGCTATGGTCTGGATTGCTATAGACTGGTTAATATGAACTGGTTGCTATGGACGGGTTGCTATGGACTGGTTGCTATAGACTGGTTGCTATGGACTGGTTGCTTTGGATGGTTGCTATGGACTTGTTGCTATGGATGGTTGCTATGGACTGGTTGCTATGGACTGGTTGCTATGGAGGGTTGCTATGGACTGGTTGTTATGGAGGGTTGCTATGGACTGCTTGCTATGGACTGGTTGCTATGGACAGTTGCTATGGACTGGTTGCTATGGACTGGTTGCTATGGACTGGTTGCTATGGATGGTTGCTATGGACTGGTTGCTATTGATGGTTGATATGGACTGGTTTGCTATGGATTGGTTGCTTTGGATGGTTGCTATGGACTGGTTGCAATGGACGGTTGCTATGGACTGGTTGCTATGGACTGGATGCTATTGAAAGTTGCTGTGGACTGGTTGATATGGAGGGTTGCTATGTACTGGTTTATATGGACTGGTTGCTGTGGACAGTTGCTATGGACTGGTTGCTATGGACTGGTTGCTATGGAGGGTTGCTATGGACTGGTTGCTACGGTGGGTAGTTATAGACTGGTTGACATGGAGGTTTGCTATGGACTAGTTGCTATGGACTGGTTGCTTTGGAGGGTTCCTATGGACTGGTTTCTATGTAGGGTTGCTATGGACTGGTTTCTATGGACTGGTTGCTATGGACTGGTTGCTATGGATGGTTGCTATGGACTGGTTGCTATGGACTGGTTGCTATGGACTGGTTGCTGAGGAGGGTTGCTATTGTCTGGATTGCTATGGACTGGTTGCTATGGACTGGTTGCTATGGATGGTTGCTATGGACTGGTTGCTATGTATGGTTGCTATGGACTGGTTGCTATGGATTGGTTGCTATGGACTGGTTGCTATGGAGGGTTGCTATTTACTGGTTGCTATGGTCTGGTTGCTATGAACTGGTTGCTATGGACAGGTTACTATGGAACAGTTATGGACTGGTTGATATGGACTGGTTGCTATGGAGGGTTGCTATGGACTGGTTGCTATGGGTGGGTTGCTATGGACTGGTTGCTATGGACTGGTTGCTATGGACTGGTTGCTATGGAGGGGTGCTATGGACTGGTTGCTATTGAGGGTTGGTATGGACTGGTTGCTATGGACGGTTGCTATGGACTGGTTTGCAATGGACGTGTTTGCTATTGAGGGTTGGTATGGACGGTTGCTATGGACGGTTGCTATGGATTGGTTGCTATGGACTGGTTGCTATGGACTGGTTGCTATGGATGGTTGCAAGGGACGGGTTGCTATGGACGGCTTGCTTTGGATGGCTTGCTATGGATGGGTTTCTAAGGACTGGTTGCAATGGAGGGTTTGCTATGGACTGGTTGTTATGGACTGGTTGCTTTGGATGGTTGCTATGGACAGTTGCTATGGACTGGTTGTTATGGACTGGTTGCTATGGAGGGTTGCTATGGACTGGTTGCTATGGAGGGTTGCTATGGATGGTTGGTATGGACTGGTTGCTATGGATGGTTGCTATGGACTGGTTGCTATGGACGCTTGCTATGTACTGGTTGCTATGGACTGGTTGCTATGGACTGGTTGCTATGGACTGTTGCTATGGAGGGTTGCTATGGACCGGTTGCTATGGACTGGTTGCTATGGACTGGTTGCTATGGATGGTTGCAATGGACGGGTTGCTATGGACTGGTTGCTATGGATGGTTGCTATGGACTGGTTGCTATTGACGGGTTGCTATGGATGGGTTGCTATGGACTAGTTGCTATGGACTGGTTGCTATGGACTGGCTGCTTTGGATGGTTTCTATGGAGGGTTGCTATGGACTGGTTGCTATGGACTGGTTGCTATGGACTGGTTGCTATTGAGGGTTGCTATAGACTGGTTGCAATGGACAGTTGCTATGGACTGGTTGCTATGGACTGGTTGCTATGAACTGGTTACTATGGACTGGTTTTGCTATGGACTGATTTCTATGGACTGGTTGATATTAACAGTTGATATGGACTGGTTGCTTTGGATTGTTGCTATGGACTGGTTGCTATGGAGGGTTGCAATGGACTGGTTGCTATGGAGGGTTGCTATTTACTGGTTGCTATGGAGGGTTGCTATGGACTGGTTGCTATTGACTGGTTGCTATGGACAGTTGCTATGGACTGGTTGCTATATAGGGTTGCTATGGATGGTTGCTATGGACTGGATGAAATGAACTGGTTGCTATGGATGGTTGATATTAACAGTTGCTATGGACTGGTTGCTATGGACTGGTTGCTTTGGATTGTTGCTATGGACTTGTTGCTATGGAGGGTTGCTATGGACTGGTTGCTATTGAGTGTTGATATGTACTGGTTGATATGGAGGGTTGCTATGGGACGTGGTTGCTATTGACTGGTTGCTATGGACTGGGTTGCTTTGGATGGTTGCTATGGACTAGTTGCTATGGATGGTTGCTATGGACTTGTTGCTATGGACTGGTTGCTATGGATGGTTGCTATGGACTGGTTTCTATGGACTGGTTGCTATGGACAGTTGCTATGGACTGGTTGCTATGGATGGTTGCTATGGACTGGTTGCTATGGACTGGTTGCTATGGATTGGTTGCTTTGGATGGTTGCTATGGACTGGTTGCGATGGACGGTTGCTATGGACTGGTTGCTATGGATGTTTGCTATGGAGGGTTGCTATGGACTGGTTTCTATGGACTGGTTGCTGTGGACAGTTGCTATGGACTGGTTGCTATGGACTGGTTGCTATGGATGGTTACTATGGACTGGTTGCTAGGGAGGGTTGCTATGAACTGGTTGCTATAGAGGGTTGCTATGGTCTGGTTACTATGAACTGGTTGCTATGGAGGGTTGCTATGGACTGGTTGCTACGGTGGGTTGTTATAGACTGGTTGACATGGATGGTTGCTATGGACTGGTTGCTATGGACTGGTTGCTTTGGAGGGTTCCGATGGACTGGTTGCTATTGACGGTTGCTATGGACTGGTTTCTATGGACGGGGTGCTATGGACTGGTTGCTATGGATGGTTGCTATGGACTGGTTGAAATGGACTGGTTGCTATGACGTTTGCTATGGACTGGTTGCTGAGGAGGGTTGCTATGGTCTGGATTGCTATGGACTGGTTGCTATGGACTGGTTGCTATGGAGGGTTGCTATGTACTGGTTGCTATGGAGGGTTGCTATGGACTGGTTGCTATGGATGGTTGCTATGGACTGGTTGCTATGGACAGTTGCTATGGACTGGTTGCTATGGACTGGTTGCTATGGAGGGTTGCTATAGACTGGTTGCTATGGACGGGTTGCTATGGACGGGTTGCTATGGACTGGTTGCTATGGACTGGTTGCTTTGGATGGTTTCTATGGACTGGTTGCTATGGACTGGTTGCTATGGAGGGTTGCTATGGACTGGTTGCTATGGACTGGTTGCTATGGACGGTTGCTATAGACTGGTTGCTATGGATGGGTTGCTATGGATGGGTTTCTATGGACTGGATGCTATGGAGGGTTGCTATGGACTGGTTGCTATGGACTGGTTGCTTTGGATGGTTTCTATGGACTGGTTGCTATGGACCGTTGCTATGGAGGGTTGCTATGGACTGGTTGCTATGGACTGGTTGCTATGGACGGTTGCTATGGATGGTTGCTATGGACCGGTTGCTATAGACTGGTTGCTATGGACTGGCTGCTATGGACTGGTTGCTATGGATGGCTTTCTATGGACGGGTTGATATGGACAGGTTGCTATGGAGGGTTGCTATGGACCGGTTGCTATGGACTGGTTGCTATGGACTGATTGCTATGGATGGTTGCAATGGACGGGTTGCTATGGACTGGTTGATATGGACGGGTTGCTATGGATGGTTGCTATGAACTGGTTGCTGAGGAGGGTTGCTA